>NW_008625275.1:12087-36230 GCF_000691845.1 Merops nubicus | reverse complement strand
ATATATATATATAATACATTTGTTTGATAGACCTAGTAGGCAGTCAAACTTCATGAAGCTTATCAGAAGACATTCTCTTTCCTGTTGCAGCAGTTTAAAGCCAAGCTAGAGAAAAAGCATTCATCAGTTATACATATCCGTCTCTGGAGTAGGAGCTGTGCTAAGACCTGGAGTGATCCATATCACAGAGGAGTTGCTCTGTACAACATGCCAAGTGGGAGGCCAACATGCATGGATGCCAGCTACTTGTGACCCCTAAGAGACAGTGCATCTGTGCTGAGTTAGAGCATACGGCTCTGCAAAGAGAAGCCAGAGTGTCACAAATGGTTCCTGAGAACCTCAGAACTTTTGAGCTTTCCTTTTTGCTACAACCACTTTTATTTCCTCATTAAATGAAAAGGTCAGAGGGAACCTGTTCAGTGGTGTAATTAAATGTATACAGTTAATCTGTGTTTAATGTGGGCAGCATTTACTTTCCTTCTCATTGTTTTTCCTGGAATAACAGGAGGACAATTTTACCTGCTCACCTGATTTACCACACTGCCATTGTGTCCCTTGCTTTATTTTCAGCAAATTCAGTCACCGAATGACAAAATATTTTTTAATGTATCTCAAGCTGAGGAATTTGAATTTTCATTTGAAACATTTCCTTACTTCCGCCAGCCAGCGATGCAACATTCATAAGAAATCAGTGATTAAAGCATAAAAAAAATATTAAAAGTATTGCAGTCATCAAATATCTACTGTAGTAGTCTGTCTGTGGTCTGATTCTTGGAAAGGAGGGAGCAAGTTGTGTCCAGGGTGTTAGTGGGAGTCATTATAGCTCAAGTCCAAGACAGAACCTCTTGTGAGACTAGAGAAATCTCTGCTTCAGCCAGGTGAGGTCAGCTTTTATTTACTGCCTGGTCTGCACTGATGGAAACTGAGGTTACCTTTATGGATGTGCAGATTGAATGCAACTGGAAAACTGTAAAAGACATATTGTTGGAAATTCAGAACAGGAAACTTACTGAGAGGGGTGACTGAGGTGTCTCTATTTAAGTGCCTATTCCCTCCTGAGCTTTTGTGCTGAACAAAGATAACCATCTGTGCTCAATTGCTACTTATGGTTTTGTAACATCAGCATCTGCTGATTAAATAAGGGAATGTGTGCCTGCAATAGCTGAAGCCTCATTTACCACATCAGAATTCACTTTCTAATTGTTCAGGTTTATTTTAGTCAGAGTACAGATGTTGTCACTTCTGTCATAGGAAATTATTTAGAGTAAGAGTCATCCTTAGAATGCTGTAGTCATTAGATTTTGTGCGTGGTTTTTAATAAATTTACTCTGGATTTTTATACATAAATAAAAAGTATAACATTTGTCCTGCAGGGATCAAATTAAAAGAAAAAAAAATAATATTTCTAAAGGTTGTTTTTATGTGTAACCACATGCTCTCAATCTAAAATGATAATTTTTAGACAAGGAAGAGATTAAAGTGAAATCTCCTGGAAGATCATAGAACATATGTCTCTTTTGTGCCAGCTGTAAAATATTAGCCTAGAATGTCTGCCTGTCTACTGCTGTGAATTCTTGACAAATTTTAATGTTGTGGCACATGAGACATGAAGTCATAAAAAATCAGTTGCACTCAAGATTGGCACATAGCCACACACCTGCACTAGACACAGAGTGCACATATATCATTTTGATATGAAGTATCAATTTGATATGAAGTGGTGTATTTCAGACTGTCAAAATACCTGTTAGGTTTGCAAACAACAGTGTCAATGCCATAGATAATATGTGGGATATATTCTCAGTGTCTGAAGTACTGGGAGCTTCTGCGTCTTCTGTTGAGTGAACTTCTGTGCCTCTGGAACTGCAATCAGGACACTTGCATGGATGGGGAGAGTCAACTTGGGTCTTGTGGGCTTCCTAGCTGGGGCTCAAATCCAGCCATGCCAGATCAGAGACTGTTACGTGACGAATGATTCAGTTGTCTCTGTATTGTGCCTTCCTCCAAAAAACTAACTTCCTTCCAAACCAGCATATTTGGTTGTAATAATGTCCAGAAAAATAGGATTTGCCAGTTCGGACCAAAGTAGAGGACAGAATTCAAGTGCAATTCCTTAGAGGATAGGGCTGGAAGGTCTGTTTGTAGGACTATTAAATCACAGATTTAATATGAACACTCTGTGATTGGACACTGAAGGATGGTGATTTCAGTGCCTAGCTTGCAGGCAGTACTCTGCAATGTCTGTGTTTTATAGGTGGGTCCGTTCCTGTAGTCATGACCTGACCTCACTTTCCAAGCACTGCAGAGGAGTACCAGGCTGCTTCAGCCTCAGCAAGTCCTTGTGAATGTGCTGATTCATTTTGGTCATGGTTCTTTCCTCAGGAAGGAGGACAGACTAGGAGTCTAAGCTGATAAATTTTGCAACACTCAGCACCCTAGCAGGTCTGATTCTTGCCCTTCTTCAGGACATACAAGGTTTGGCCATGTGCAAAAAACTTACCTTGCAAGTTCACAAAGAGAGTTATGGAACCGTAAAGTAAATGGTGGTCTTACTGTTGCTGGCAGGAAGAAGGTGGTTTTCTCCCAGCTTTAATCAAATAACTGCTTACATTTTGCATCCTTTAGCTAGTACATATCTCCATTGATCAACTTACACAAAATCTACAACACTTGTGTACTTTTCTTCAGCCAAAATATCAACATTTTTCATACTTTCAAAGTGATAAATTTGTATTGCAGGTATTATTCAAATTTGTGTAAGCCAACTCAACACTGATGTGTTTATTGTTAAAATATGAAAATATGACAATCATTAAAAGAATCCTTGAACATTACCTCTAATCAAAAGGGATTTTTTACAGCTTATTCCCCTAATAAATTGTTTCGCTTCAACCACCCATTTGACTACCTAGCAAGCCTCGGGGTGACAACATGTAGTGACACCTGCCAATACGTTCACGCATTTACACACAGATACAGACTTAATTCTAATTGCCTGGAAAATTTACATTTTAAGTTTCATGTCTCGTTACTCTGTATCTGCCTCCAAAAAAAAAAAAAAATTCACAACACTTTGTTATCATCCAATACCTTCTACTAGACAAAATAATGAATACCAATTATATAAAAGAGTCGATAACTTAGAGGTCAGGTCAGAGTCAAAGCTTGATTTAATTTTGTTTTTTACATATATACCTATACCTATACATATGCATAAACTCTACAAGGAATTAAATACCTAGGGGGAGGTAATTTCCAAAAAATATTTGAAATAGACATGGTAACAATTAATAAAAAGATAAATGGCAAATGAAAATCTTTGTTAAGGCATCTGAAAAGGAAGAATTGATTTCAAGGAAATTCAAGTAGTAACCTAACATATGATTTCTTGAGAAAGATTATTGTAAACAAGAAAAAGACAGGGTAATTTAGAACATACTAACAAAATTCATTTTTTATATGATAGCATGTAAAGAACTATGTGACACTTACTGATGAATTCCAGTATTTAAACAAATAATGTAGGCAGTATTAGAAATGCAAATCTATAGACACTTTGAGATTTCTCTCTAAAAAGAAGAGTTCAAAGAGAAGATTTGAAGTGAAAGAGCTGAATAGATTAGGTGACTGTAGCAGACTTTTTTGCCTCTCATCTCTGTTTCAAATTACAGGCAAAAAAAGTCTTTACAATCTGAGGGCTGAAAAAAATTTGCTTTTCTTAGTCCACTTGTTCCAAGTGAAGGTTTGTCCACATCACACTTATTATTCTGAACAGAGAGGATCAAACTGGTTTTGTTCCTGGGTCACTTTTTAACCACAAGAAAATGCTTCCTCTGGGACAGGATGTTCTTCACCTCTGTGAATAGAGCTCTTCACTTATGAATTATCCTTAAATATGATCATACAAAAAAACCCAAAAAAATTGGAAAAAAGGGTTGCAATGAAAGTTCAGAAGGAGTAGGACTCAATGCAGTTCAATTCAACACAAGATAAAGACAAGACTTACAGACAGGAAGGCAATTGGTTTCAGGAGCCTCTGTACAAACAGTAGAATTTGGGTAGCTGAAAATTTTGACAAAGAAGTTCATAGACACTTTGTCAAAATTTTCTACTTTCAAAAATGCCCCATAAAAAGGAACTGCCCATGCAATGACGTACAGAATTGCAGTAGTTAGGAACATTATAGTGGTTTCCATCCCTTCAATATCCTCAGTTTGATTTTAGTGTGAGGTCAGCGACATTTTAACTTGATGCAGTTCTTCCCTCCCCTCCTCCCCAGTTTAAGATCCAAAAATAAGCGTACCAAAACCAAACTAAAACACAGTAAAGTGTGATATCGTTGCTTGCATGCACACAGCCAGTCAATTTGTTAAACTGCAATGTTTCTGTTGCTAAAGGAACAGGTGAAAGCACTGTGCAACCTTCAACCTCTTTTTGTCAGTATTCTTATTTTAACCCCAAATATTCTCACAAAAATTTCGCCTTGCAACTTCACATATCATCTTCATCACCTGAACCTGGTGTTCTGAAAAGATGGCTGTACTCAGACACCACAGTTATGTATCAAGATTTAGTGTAAAGCAACAGTGTAAAAGAAAGTAATTTAAATTTGAGTCAATTAAGCAATGAAATCCAGAAGAACTGAAATGAATGTGAGAAGGTAGTCCTGACACACAAATAGGAATTTGAGTAGGACATAATAAAATAAAATTATAAGAGCCTCAGAGAGCTCTCAATGACACTGGAAGGCCACTGAACAATACAAGGTCTGACTGCCATGTATAGGCCCAAAATACATTGAATTTTTAAATCATAGTACAAGAATCTTTGTATAAGGTTATCTACAAGATAGCCACAATAAGTCTTTCCCAAATGCACACAGTATTTCATAGAAAATTGCCCCTAGCTTTTATATCTTTTCAAATGTTTTTGCAGTATATATGTTTGCTGGCTTAGATCAAACAACCTGCTTACATGTTTATTTGTGATAAACAAATGCTTTCAAGCCCATTAAAGTGGGCCCCTGGTGAAAGCATGCTACCCTTTACACTTCAGGATGTACATATTCTTATACCAGCACTGGGCTGTCCTTCTTCATCAGCTCTAAATCTCTACTCAATGGGCAAATACAGTGCTTTATTCTGAGACTGTGATTTTACACACATCTCCTCATTGTCTCCTCTCTGAAGTGCAAATGCAACCATTGCTCCACCAAGGTGTGGCTGAGATTGGGATGAACACAGCTGAGAACAATCATAAACAGTCTCTACAAAAGTAAGGCCAACTACTTTGCTTTAATTTGAGAGGCAGCAACGACTGAACAATTTTGACTGACTTACCATTTAGAAGAAACCATACCAAGAACCAATTGTCATACTTTTGTCTGACAAGAGCTACAGTTTCAGTAGCTGAAAAGCTACAGATAGACTAGTTAGTGCATAGCCCTACACCTGCAAGAATTCAAACTATAGACAAGGATATCCTATCTTCCTTAAAGCAGGGAATAGCAAGAATTAGCTACACGTACCCAGCTGCAGGAATGTTGCTCAGTCTTTTTTCCAAGGGATCCCAGTGCTGTAGCTGTTCAACTCAGCCACATATAAAGGACTTGCAACACCACCCACAAACACATATAATCCTAGAAAGGCATGTTGAGGAAATGGGAAAGATTCTTACTGTGGAGAAGAGGTTCAAATGTATAATGAGAATGATTCAAAATCAAAGAAATTAACTTTGTAAGAAGTGTGGTTTAGATATACCCTGGGATTAAGATCTGTCTCAAATGAGGGGAAGTGTGGAGAAATGAAAACACAACACAGGCAAAAATAGAATTTAAAGAAATAGGTCTGGGATTGTGGTCCAACTTTGAAAATGAAGTACTTACGGAGAATAGAGAAATGATAATAGCCACCTCTGCTCCTTGGTCTAATAGAGATACTTGTCCGTTATGACCAGCTCCATAAAATAGTCTGTAAATAGGACATTCTGAGATATAAGGGGTCTGTGTGGTTGTAAAATTTGGGCAAAGATTGCTGAATTTCTGTCAGCATATGAACATGTATGCTTGTGCTGAAAATATGTATTTATGCAAAATATATTTTTGAGCATATTTTAACTATCCGAAAAGTGTTGAAGGACAGAATGCAGTGCTCTTCCATCTAATTTACCACAACCTGAAGTCTAAATCCCATCTCAGTTTGGGTTTATTGACTATTTTAAACTGTCCAGTAGTCTCTGGAAAGCTTGGGATTACTGTTCTACTCATTCTGTACCATGCGGGTCATTGATAGTTTAGATCGTTCCTGCAAAGCATGCTGGTTTTTGTGATTCCTAGCTCCAGGAATGATGTCTTCCACACATTGCACATTCCTTGAAGTCCTATGTGTGAGATTTTCTGTTAATTCTATCAATAAATGCCTGTTCATGTTGGGCATACCACATTAAAGAAAGCAACAATTATTACCTAAATGTTGTCTGGATATCTAATGGGAATATATGTCCTCATGGAGGAAAAAAAGAAAAAAAACAGAGTGGAATTATACAGCTGAATGACACAATCAGTTGCAGTCTTTACCAGAACAGCTTCTGGACATTATTTATGGATTAGCAAGCTCATAAGAACTTCCTTTATGCATTAGAAATTGCAAAATACCATGTCAAGAATTGGCAGCTATGTTCACCTGTCAAAAAAAAAACTCAACATAAAATTCTTAGCTGTCCTCGGATGAAATTTTCTTTTTATTTTTTTCCTTTGTTTTTTTTTTTTTTTTTTCCTGTCTCTCAGGAAACTGAAGAAATTAAATTTGCTACATAAATGCTGAGGATTTCTGAGTATTTAAACTCTGGATCATATTGCCTTAGATTATGAAGTATGATCCTTATTTCAGTCCCATAGAAACACTGCTTTGGTTACAACTTCTTACACTATATGTGAGGTTTCTGGAAACAGACTTTAGACAAGTTAGCAGCATACCATGTATGTTTGTCATGTTAATTTTTCCCAATAAAATTACCATACTTTCCTTCACAGCTATCCTGAAACCACCTGTTTATTGTTTTGCCTTTTTATGTATGTTCCCCTTTATAGTTATTTGGTATTTAATTTTAATTGCATGTATTCACTAAATTGAAATAAAATATTTCTCAAATAGTCTTTATTATCCTTTTCTGTTCAAAAACTGATCAGCTCAAGTATTTGGCATGTGATTTTGCTTATTATTAAAATTATGGATATTCACCATAATTCAGTAACGTAACCTGATAATCTGATTACTGAATCTTGCCTTTGTTTCATCTGAAGCCCATATTTGAAATCATCAGAAAGAAAAGAAGCACTGATACCTCACAAATATGCTACTGTACTGTAGGGTGTAAATTAATCCCAAACTCATTCTGCCTGTAGTGATCTCTTGAGCTAACTTACAGTAAATGTCAACCATAAGTACAGGGTGAAACATGATTTTGATAGTAATCAGTATTTTCCATTTTATTCTTTTCAAGACACTGACTTTACATCAATTTTGCTTGTCCACATAATCCATCAGCACATTGGACACCCTCTTGCCTTTCGTCTGGTAAATAGATATAAAGACTAAAAAAAAAAAAAAAAAAAAAAAAAAATCAGTCCCTTAGTGATTTCTCTGGTGTTAAATGGAAAACATAAACATGGATGACGGAGATGGAAGAGAATAGTAACTTCTTTCTCAAAATCCTGCAGCAGTCATTATATTTATTACCCTAAAAATGTGAAAAATCCCTGAGAAGACTGAAAATATGTTTGCATCAGCCAGTGATCTTTGGTAAATAACTGTTCGAATTTTGCTTTCCACAACAAAGAGCAAGCTACAATCGTTATGCAACATCTATGATCATTGTGCAACAGAATTTATTTTTTTTTTGACAGTCTGGAACAGTGAATAATTAAATGTTTATATCAGAGTTATAATTAAAGGTGAGAGATGGTGCTATGCCTACCACAGAATGCTGAAGAGGTTGTATGAACAAAGATTTCACTCCTAGATTGAGTATTATAAGTATTTGGAAATATACGAGCAAAGATGTTTAGTCTGTGTCTGCTTTGGATGCAAGGTTTAGTCAAACAGGAATGCTTTGAAGCAGCTTTGTGATTGGATGAGATGGAAAGGAGAACACAATCAGAGGAACAAACATAAAATTTATAGGAGAGAGAGTCTATCAGGAAGCAGCACATATAAATGACATAGCCAACAGCAAGAGGGATCAGGGAGTGAAGAAGTTTCCAAAGTTTTGCCAGATATGGCAGCAGGTTAATTATTTTTAAATCGTCAGCACATCTATATGCTGAAAAAAAAAGAATAATCTACAGACCTGAAGTTTTAGTTTAGTAGCTCTCAATAACAGACTCAACCTATGTCAGTCTCATTTTGCTAGTTAAATGCCTCAGGCTTTCACTTAGTCAAAAATTCCGATTAATCTAAAACACCATAAGATAGCATCAGGGTGGGAAATCTTGGCAGGGATCTAGTTTAACATGATATGAGCTGCACACATTAATGACTCAGTGGCAAATTTACCAGCTAGGTAAAACTTTTAATACTGACAGGCAGAAGAATGGAAAATAAGTTGTAGATCTCCTTTTTAGCACATTACAAATTACTGATTTAGCTCAAAAAATGGCCAAAATACTTTGCAAAACAGAGGAAGACAGTAGCTTTCTTGAAAATGTTAGAGACATGATGTAACAACACCTCCCCCCCCATTTAACAGTTGTTTATGAAGATATGGAGTATCTGAAGTAATGACTGGAAGGAAAATAAAGATAGGAAAGGATTCATGAAAGTTGCCTAGAGAGATCTAGAGGCTGAAGAAAGATGGGGGTGGAAGCAGATCATGCTGTGCATAGGGTCCATGGTGAAAGAATATGTGAAAATGAGTGTGAGAGAAGAGGAATAGTGGAGCAATAATTTTTGTACAACCACCTCAACATCACAGTAAAAAGAATATATTACATACTATTGCAACAAAGACACAAAACCTGCATAAGAACATGCTAAAGTTAAAGCTTCAATATAACAATCTCTCTCTTTCTTATAACCCGCCCCTTGAAACTGTTCTATTTTGTTTGAATGTATAGTTTTAGACCATAGAAACACCTGTGTATTCACAGATTTCAAACTTCCTACATGGGGTGAAACTTGTGAGTGCCTTCTTTCTCTCTTTCCTTTCTAGCTCTCCTCCCTGAACTTCCTGGCTGTTGTGGAGGCTTGAGGACATAGTGGGAATTGAACTGACCTCTTCAGGGGGAAATTTAATGCAGAGTCAGTAAGGCCTGCAGCTTGCAGTTATGGCATCTGCAACCAAAGAGAGGAGAGGAAAGCCTCCTCTTGTGCTTCGGGTTTGATTAGAGTAACCACAGTCACTTCCAAAACGGTCAGAATCCTACTTCCCATAATTATCAGTCCTATTTTCATCTCTGCAGTCTTTACCATCCAGACTCACCAGGGACCATCATTATGAGTCAGTGTCCCTTTTCACAGTTTTGTACTGCTCCTAGGGACATTTCTGGTGGGGATTCACCAGCTCCTTATACTTGTGAGCTTGCTTAAGCTGTCTACAAAACCACTTCTGCTGCAGTTGAGGCTGGGTCTTCAGTAATTTCATGTAGCATACATCTGGGACAGGATGTTTTCTAATAACTCCTATTTGTTCATTGTTTTGTGGTCCTATTTGGTGCACAGGGAAGATGGCAGGTTGTGAAGAGATGCAGAAGCTCTCCATCCTATCAGTCTCTGGAGTCAAAGACAGAAAACACAGTATTCTCTGAAGAGTGGTGAATAGCCACAGAGTAACATGTCTGTAGCCATCTGCACTCTGAAATCAGTGATCCACATTTTCCACTGCAAACCAGCATGCCTAGGCTAGAAGAACTCCTTTTGTCAAAGTAGGACTTCTAGTAAAACAGCTTTGGAGAAAATGTCCCACCTATAACCTGGAAGTCTATCTAAACTTTCAAGGAAAGATGTGATCTTGAGATTAGTTCTACTGATGTGTAATTTTACAACAATATGCACTTGAGATTTCAGCAAAAGCTGTTTTGCAAGAACAGATAAAAAGGTGAGAGGCAGAGGCAGAGTGATCCTTTCTGGGTCTTTGTAACCACCTCTGAGTGGTGATTAAGAATGTCACAGTGGCTTTGTAGGGAAGATGCAATGTGTGAGCTGCTCGGCTATATTCTACTGCCTATCCTGACTGAGAAGCAACATTGTCTAGTATGTAACTAGAAATGTTTTGATGTGTAACTAGAAACATGCAAGAGGAGTTGGATTTGTTTTTACCAATGCTGTGCCAAAGAGCATTCCTTCTTGTTGTAGCTGTTCTAGAAAATAGGAAGAACTTTTGGTTCAAGCATTTACAGCACTGCTTTTAAAGCCTTATCATGTAATCCGTTTCCTGAAAGAATAATGGCAGGGGTTTGCTAAGCCCAGTATTCCTTGGCAGCCATGGCTGCAGCAAAAGTGTGCCACAACTATGTCTCTTGGTCTGGGTTGGAAGGAAGTCAAGAAATGACACAGTTGTTGCTGTGCGGGAGTGTTGCCTGGCATGAGCTAAAGCTTGGAGAGCTGCCAGTTAAAGGGCCTTTTCCTCCTGCTCACTGAAGATAGCATTGGAAAGGAGAAGCACAGCAGGGCAACTGAGAGAGCAGAGGGCTGGCAAAGGGTGCTGGCTCATACAGCCTTATTCTTAAAACACAGACCTTATCTTTTCCCAAAAATCCATCCTCTGGCAGGGAAGCAGGATTTGTCACTGTTCTTAGAGACACTCACCAGAGATCCCATTGGCTCACAGAGCATAGGATTCAGTGAAAGCTGTGGCCAGGGAGAAGCACTGGAGGATGGTCTATCAAGTATTTTGTCAACCTCAGCTTATGAAAAAGATGTTGAAACAAGTCACGATTTTCACATTTTCCCACCAGAGTTCATGTTATAACAGAATATGCGCACATATTTACATTATATTATCAGATGCTTGCCTGATATTAACAGAATATCAAGATCACAGTGTTCTCCTGGCAAAAATACCAATTCAGCCAGACATTGTGTTAACACACTGGGTAAACTGGCTGGTTTGTAGCTTTCATACATATGGCCTTCATGTTAAACTCAAGTTTCCTAACGTCTTGTTTTACCTGGCAGTGGCATGTATCTCAGTAACCTCTTTGCCCTGTTGGTGGGAAATTCTTCAAGCAGCAAAATACTGTTTTCTCTGCTAGTGTAGCCAGTTCAGAACTATGGAGTCCTCTGCTCTGGATGTCAAACATCTGCATTGTCATTTCCATTTATTCATGAGAGGAAGGAATGGTAAAACACAGAAGAAAAGAGTCTAAAATTCAGAAAGAGATACTTCACAAAACATGAGATTGAGGAGTTTATAATAGTTCTTTTGAAATTTGAATTTTTTCTGGTATTTTCTTGGATGGGAGAGGTTACGACGACTTTCATGAGTAAGGGTAGTCCACTGTTCCACTGCTTAACAACCCCTTCAGTGAAGAAGTTTTTCATAATATCCAACCTAAACCTCCCACGGCACAACTTGAAGTAATTTCCTCTTGTCCTGTCACTTGTTACTTGGGAGAAAAGACTGACTTCCTACCTCTTTAGAACATCCTTTCAGGTAGTTGTAGAGAGTGAAAAGGTCTCCCCAGAGCCTCCTTTTCTCCAAGCTAAATAACTCCAGTTCCCTCAGCCGCTCCTCATCAGCCTTGCTTTCATGATCCTTCACCATCTTTGTTGCCTTTCTTTGGACAAAGTTCAGAAACTCAGTGTCATAAAATGCATTTTCTCATTCACAGATTCACAGAATGTTAGGGGTTGGAAGGGACCTCAAAAGATCATCTAGTCCAACTCCCCTGCTGGAGCAGGATCACCTAGGGTACATCACCCAAGAACACATCCAGGTGGGCCTTGAAAGTCTCCAGAAATGGCGACTCCACCAGCACCCTGGGCAGCCTGTTCCAGGGCTCTGTTAATCTCATCGTAAAGCTCTTCCTTATCTTCAGGCTGAAACTCTTGTTCACCAGCTTGTGGCCATTGCCCCTAGTCCTGTCACCAGACATTATTGAAAAGAGCCTGGCCCCATCTTCCTGACACCCACCCTTTAGATATTTATAAGCATTAATAAGATCCCCCCTCAGCCTCCTCTTCTCCAAGCTAAACATCCCCAGCTCCCTGAGCCTTATCCTTATATGACAGGTGTTCCAGGCCTTGATCATCTTAGTAGCCCTGAACTGGACCCTCTCCAAAAATTCTTTGTCCTTCTTGAACTGAGGAGCCCAGAACTGCACACAGTATTCCAAGTGGGGCAGAGCAGAGGGGGAGGTGTACCTCTCAATGCACCCAGGATGCCACTGGCTTTCTTGGCTGCAAGAGCACACTGCTGGCTCATGGTCATCCTGCTATCAGCTAGGACTCCCAGGTCCTTTTCCCCAGAACTGCTCTCCAACAGATCAGCCCCCAGCCTGGACTGATGCATGGGGTTGTTCCTCCCCAAATGCAGGACTTTACACTTGCCTTTATTGAATTTCTTTAAATTTCTCCCTGCCCAGCTCTCCAGCGTGTCCAGGTCCCTCTGGATAGCTGCACAGCCTTCTGGCATGTCAGCCACTCGCCCCAGTTTGGTACCATCAGCAAACTTGCTGACGGTACACTCCAGCCCTTCGTCCAGGTCATTGATGAATATATTGAATAGTGCTGGGCCCCATACTGACCCCTGGGGGACACCACTAGCCACAAGCCTCCAACTAGACTACTCCACTGACCACGACCCTCTGGGCTCTGTTGTTTAACCACTTCTCAATCCATCTCACGGTCAGCTCATCCGATCCATACTTCCTGAGCTTCACAATCAGGATATTGTGGGAGACAGTGTCAAAAGCCTTGCTGAAGTCAAGGTAAACCACATCCACTGCTCTCCCTTCATATATCCAACTAGTCACGCTATTATAGGAGTCTCTCAGATTAGTCAAACACCATTTTCCCTTTGTGAATCCATGCTGACTACTTCTGATAACTTTCTTTTTCTCCATGTGCCTAGAGATGGCCTCCAGCAGGAGTTGTTCCGTCACCTTTCCAGGGATGGAGGTTAGGCTGACCGGTCTGTAATTTTCTGTGTATTCTCTCTTGCCCTTTTTGAAGACTGGAGTGACATGGGCTTTTCTCCACTTCTCTTCATTCCAGATTAGCATTCAGCACAAGGTTCCAGGTATTGGTCAGTGCCATAGCCTTGTGGACCTACGTCATGTTCCTTTGTGGGTTTGGCTATTTTGGCTGACTACAAAGCACTGGATGAAATTAAGTAATTAATTCTGAGAAACATTTTTGTTGGTATGTTTCACTTCACCAACTACAATAAAATCATCCATTTTTTTTTTTCTTCTGTGTGCAATGCTACAGGAACATTTTCCTGCCTAGCAAAACTGTTGTATTCAGCTTATAAATGAAGCCTCTTGATATTTTGAAAACAACAATATGATCTAAAAGTACATATAATCACGATTTTCAGTAGAAATATATTTTGGGTAATCATTTCAGATGGATTAATTTCTCCTAGTAATTAGCACTTAGGTTAAAGTCTTTTTTTTTTGATACTTTGTAAACTTTCTTATAATTCAGTATGTATATAAACAACAGTATGCAAGTCTATCACATCTTCTATAAAAAGTATACTATCTGAAATGCTCTGCTGATATAAGAGGATCTTTTACAACTGTAAATTTCATTAAATACATATTTCAAATTTGAAATTACTTTCATCACATATCAGAGAGGCAGTTGAACTGCCATTAGACTAACTGCCTAAGCCTGAAAATCAAGCTTTTAGAAAAAAGCCTTCTTTATTTTGACAGAAACTGACAAAAAAAAAAAAATTAAGAATTTAAGAATTATTTAAGGTATTTATATCATCTTTGCTTTAGAAATAATGTACTGATAATAAAAAACAACATTACATTAGATCATAAAATATAATGGAAATTAATGAGTCAAGAAAGATAACAGAATTAGTGTAATCTTTCAAAAATTTGCAAAGACGCTGCTTTCTGATGGATTATCTTCTGTAGTTCATAGCTATTTCCACAGTGCTTAATTTTAACTGCAAGAGTAAAATCCACATTTCTCAGGGGAAACTCTAGCCTTCTCTAGGAAATGGTCAGAAAGACTTTTGTTTATTTTTTTATAAATATTATTAATACATATATAGATCAATAAAGCCTCAGTATCAGATCAGCTGCACTAGCTCAGCAATGAAACTACCACTAGCATGCACACAACTAATAACATTAATTCTAGTTAGAATTTTCCACAGTTAAATTCTATATCTATTATGTCCATGTGCTAGGCCTAAACATGGTGCAGATTTCTAGAAAAAAATGTGAACATGAATGCCATTAATGATGACACTGTTATTTTTGTGACTTTAACATGCACCACTTAACATCTTTTCCATCAAAATACTCTTCATTTCTTAAAACATTTTTTATACATGAACTCACTCATGCCTTATGATCTGGAATAAGAAAGGACTCATAATGACGGGTAGAAGGATGGTTACTTAGAAACACTACCACTCTTTTTCAGATGAAGTTATGCAATTTTCCCTGTATGATTGTAGAAAATTATTTCAGTCAGCTGAAAATTTCCATTCTCTTCACTAAGGAAAGGAACCAAAGTGATCTTCAGAGTGCACATCTACTCCTCCCTTTACCTGCGCAGAAGATAAAGGTCTTAGGTTAGCGAGTCACTTCCACTAGCAATATTACAGAGTTGTGTTGTCCCTTAGAACAGACATGCAAGTCATAGAATCATAGAATCGTAGAATCATTTAGGTTGGAAGGGACCTCCAAGATCATCAAGTCCAACCACTGAGCCACCAGGGCTCCAAAGTCCTCTGCCAAAACAGATCAGAATCTGTCAGGGTTGGAAGGGACCACAAGGATCACCCAGTTCCAACCCCTCTGCCATGAGCAGGGACACCTCCCACTAGACCAGGCTGCCCAGAGCCTCATCCAGCCTGGCCTTAAAGACCCCCAGGGATGGGGACTCAACCACCACCCTGGGCAACCCATTCCAGGGTCTCACCGCTCTCATGGTGAAGAACTTCTGCCTCACATCCAGCCTGAATCTGCCCACTTCCAGCTTTGCCCCATTCCCTCTATGTCTGTTTTTACTTGAGATCCTAAAAATTCCCGCCCCAGCTTTCTTGTAGGCCCCCCTAAGATATTGGAAGGCCACAACTGTGGTGTGTAAGGCTTCATGGATTTGACAGTCTTTTGGGAGAATACCTCAAAAATTTCAGTGCCTCACAAAGCAAAGTGTTTTGTGAGCTGATCACAGACATTGAGAGGTAACAGGTTGGTTCTTTCCAGACTCATAAATGGTTTTGGATCATTGCTGTTTATATCTCAAGCACTCCCAGCTCTGTGCATGTAGAGAAAATGTCTGGATTCTCTGGAGAATTGCTCTTTGAGTCTGATTTGTATCTGGAATAGGTGTGTTAAATGATTAAAGGCTAATCTCCATGCAAACTAAGAGCTAGAGGAACATGGATGGGCAGAAGAACCACAGAAATGTCACCCTGAACTGGAGATATATTCAGTGATGCCAAATGGCTTTTACCAATGGCAGGTAGGAGTAACTATGTTCAAAACACAAGTCAGCTCAAGGAGTGGTTTCCCAGCCTGAAGGAAGATCACCAGCAGCACAACAGCTACCAGTGGCTTTCCATTTGTGCACCTAAAGCTAGCAAGTTAATATTAATTTCAAAAGATGTTTTCAATCATTTTGCATGAAAGACGAGTTTTGTAAATTTGAAAAATTTGCAGTAGAGGTTTACATGAAACCAGTCTGGCAAAAAGAACCTTTTTATACTTGTTCAGCAAGAGAATACTTTAACATAGTTATAAGTGCAGGTTTTGAGATACACCCAGTCTCCCTCATGCCTCAGTAGATGAAACTAAACCATGATCTTTAAGCATCTAGTAGGCTTCAGTTGCTGAGGTGCAACTGTGCTGACATGCTTTTCACATGTGAAGAAATACTGCTCAGACGTTTAGAACCAAAATGAGGTGTATAAGCCTGACTTACCGTGCCTTACAGAGATAAATATGATCACTTTGCACAAGCAGGTATCAAGAAACTACTGACTGCAAGCCTAGTCCGTATGTTCAGAAAGTGCTGGAATGAAACAGACATATCATGGAGGGCAGTGTAATTTTCTGGATCCATAATTACCTTGCAAGGTGAATTAATTTTAAAAAAAGATAATTTTAAATGAAAAAAAAAATCAATGAAAACAAAAGTATGAGAAGCAGAAAACATTAAACAAATCACTAGAGGCTGATCATTATACAACACTTAAAACAATATACGTAAGCTAAAGGCTTTCTTCTTCCATTATGGATCGTCTCCTCAAAAGACAGAGATGATGCAAGTATGGTATATGCTTTATATATTTTTAAAGCAAAAAAGATTGTAATTCCAATAATGTTCTGCTACAAGATCAAGGCCACCATTTAATATATTGGTTAATCTTCTATAATACTCTCCTATGTATAATTTTTCAAACAAATTTGTTAGTAAAGTATATCCAGAACAAAGAGAATTTTGTTTCACAGGTTGTATTTTTTGAACAAAAACCTGTGCAGAAATACAGTTACAATAAAACCACCTACAAGTGTTGTTAGGCGTTGTTTCAAAATTATTTTAGTCAAGACAAGTCCTGAAGTACTATTCTGCTATGTGCAGTGTAAGAAAAGGAAAATTTTCATTTTTGAGGGCATGAAGAACATGCATCATGTAGTGTGAAAAGCTGATTAGTTTAGGACTAAAGGAAGATGAGTCATGTCAAGAGAGGATGTCTTCTGTGTTTACATTCTTGCCTCACAGTGACTTGGCTGAGGAACAGGAGCCTGTCAAGCTGGGAAAGGTAAATGTAATGTGTTCAGTTGTGACATACACATCTTTCAGCAGTAGCAATCAATGGTAGCTTCCTTCGCTGAGAAACCTCCTGAGAAACCACACTGCCCTGTCCTGGAAATGGCCCTTGTTGCTGGGAGTGAGCAGTGGTCAGAATTTGGTGGTTCTGGACTAGTGGATATCAACTGAAGAACTTTCTGGAAAGAAGTGTAGGTAGCCACCCTTTCACTTCCTCAACACACTCCATGAATGATTAGAGCTCCATGAATTATTCAGGGATGTTCTTTATGTCTTGAAATCCCCAAATGAGAATATTGTGTTAGCTGCATCACATGTCTGGCTGCCTATTTGAGTCTGGTGTACAGATCCCCTACAGGGATAGCGTACAGCCAATACACACACCAAATCTGTAAGAACAAGATCTGCCAGTGTTCTCTTCCAATAATCTTTCTTTTGGACTCAGGGTTAACACTATGACCCCTGTGTCCTTACAGCCAGGACCCTAGATGCCAAAACAAAGGGACTGAAGTCTAAAAAAAAAATAAAACAATTTAAAAAAAAAAAAAAATTAAAAATCCTGAGACTTGTTTAAAATCTCAGCTCCTTGGCAGTTCCCAAATTAGACTATCTCTAAAGTCAAGGCTAGGTCTTAGGCTTCCATTTCACTTTCACATTGAGAAAACTCGTTTTCACTGTGCTCTGGAGGGAACCAATGGCCTTTCTAAGCTTTCATTGGAGATAGGAATTCCAAACAAAGCTAGACCTCCTTCCACAAAGATTAAAAGTAAAGTTTTTGTCTTAAAATCAGTGATGCAAGGTTAAAAGTCTAATATGGCTTGCAAACAAATGGCAAGTCCTGGGGGCTTCAAAATGTATTTTTAGAAGAAACATATGCTAATCAAGATATGCCCCACATAGTTGAAACAGCATGATTCACAAGGGAACTTTATTAGCCCCAGACCTGAGTAGTGTTACAGCTCCTGGGAGATTCAATAAAATAGGTGATTTTTATTTATTTTTTTTTAATGCATACTCCTAGTCAAGCCCTGTGGGCTTCCCAAATTTTTTTTGGTTCTTTTCTTTTACTTTACTACTTTGCTGCCACAGAGAAAATAGATTTCCACCTAAGAAAAGAGCAGCAATACTCTCCATTCTGCTGAGAATGGACAGGCAGATCATTAATGCCATATAACAGCAGAATGAATATATTCTGGCTTCAGCAAAACAGACAGGCAGGCATCATCCAAAGGGGACTAGACAGGTAGGGGCATAAAATACATCTACATCATAAACCTAGAAGATTTACTGGAATAAAATTAGTTGTTAGTGTGTAGGTAACTTGGAATATCATGCCTTTATAGAACAATACCTGTCATCTCTGTATAATGATAAATAATAGCAAAAAAAAAAGTGAAAATGTAGAACATTAAGATTTATATTGTTCAGACTCCATTTTTAAAAGAGTAATGTTTGATAATTTGTATAATGCAACATCTATTGTTTTCCTATTGACACATGATAACAGTTATGACTGACAGTCTCGATATAATTGTTCCTTTTTTTTTTTTTCCACCATATAACATGGTATTTTTAGAAAATGGAAATGGAATAGAAAAGAACAACAGCCAGAAATATTTTTGCATTGTGACAGATTTTGTACTGCCTGTGAGTTTTGTATTGAACAGAGAAGCCAAGGGGCAAAGGGGCTGCTGTCAACCTGCAAGCTTCATTTAAATCCTAAATCAGCCTCTGTGACAGGAACAAATTCTGAGATACCAGAACAAATTCATTCTTGGCAAAGTTTCAGAGAACAGCCTTGGGGCACCAATGATGATTCATTCCTGCACCTGAACTGTGAGTAAGGACACACTAAAGCTATTCAGGAACTGCTGGGAGTAGGACAAAGTCACTGTCTTCACTAGCAGGTCGGAAGTCAAACTGACTGTCCATAATCTATTTACCTTCCAGAGGTGAAGTGGAAGCTGGAGAATATTCACAACTGCTAGATTTCCCAAGCACTTCCCTGTGCCGTAGCAGCGCGGATTTGATTAGAAGGGTCTTGTTGGGGTCAGAGGTTGGTGGAGCTGGTTCTCGGCTGCTTGCTGGGCTTTGGGCCAGAATTGCCCAGCATAGGAATGCTACAGTTGAAGCCAGTCTGGCTTCTGGGAGAAATAAATTGTCAAGTGTCCATGGACCATTAGTGTCATTAATCCAATTCACCTTAACACTAAACTGAAGAATTCCTCAATTCTTAGACAGTAAGACAGCTTTTCTGTGGTCTGTTAGGGAATTAATAAAGCCTTTCCCTTTAACATAATTAGTAAGACTTGCTCCAAGTATTTTAAGTTTCCACATGTCTGCTTCTCCAAATGTATGTGGACACTTTTCCCTGAAAAAGGTTTGCAACTGAAATCCAAACTGAAACTTATTTGCTAATGCTAAGAACATTTTTCTGTGGTTGTTCTCTTGATGCTCTGTGATTTGTATCTTTCAGTCTAAATCCAGTTTAGATTATAACTTGAATTTAGCAGTGGACAACAAAGCTAACATTGCATTGTTATATAGGTTTTCTTGTTCACTGACTCCAGACAATTTCTCACTAACATCTATATTGACTAGTATTCTGTTTCATCAGGCTTTGGAACATGTAGCTCCTACTAGTTTTCATCTTTGACTGTTTTGTCACCTCTTCTGTGCCATCTCTAAGTGGTGTGGACTTCAAAAGAAGTATTTCAGTAGCAACTATTAAAAATAAATATTACATGTTAAACTCAAACTTGAATGGACTTTGCATTAATACAATGTTACAAATACACTAAATGTTGTCCACTCTTTAACCTGCTTATTTGAGTTGAAGATATTTTTGATACAACACATTGCTAATAAAATATCTCTTAAAAGTATTTTTCATTTGATTTTCCCATTCAAAAATCATTTTGATTACTTATAAGAAAGGAGAATGGCAAAATTATTCCATTTGCACACTTAATAAAATGTAGCACCAAGAAAGGATGATTTTTATTTCATTTTGCATTGAAACTTGAAAAAAAAAAAACCAAACCTGTAAGGAGAACACCAAAACTTGCTGGTAAAATGCATTCATATTGCAATATGTTAGAGCTCTATGGTTTGAAGAGCCTTACCCAAGAACTTGGTTGCATAGAAGAGCTAGAGTTTCTAATATGAAGATGTATTAAAACCCAAGTACTTTTCAAAACACAAGCTAGTCCACAGAGTATAACTTCTAACCATTCATGTCAGTAGAGGTTTAAATAATTTTAAATCAGAGCAGAAATCACCAACTTTGAGGATTTCTTTTTGCTAAACAGTAAATTTTTCTAACAGCACTATTTTTCCTTATTATTCAATAAAACTGTTGAAAAGTTAGCCTTATGAGCTGCAGAAACAGTAACTGCAGGTCAGTTTACGTGTATATTGAAATAAAGGATGGAATTTCCTGTTGTGGATTACATAAAATTCCACCATTGTTAATCAAAGGAAGCTTCTTTCCCTGGTATCTCAGCTGTGATCTGATCAGAATATTTCAGAGGGTCTCTAGGGCTGGACACACTCTTACCTGCTGTGACTTTTGGCTCATTTCCTCAGTAGTTCCTGGGAATGTTAGTCTTCAAGGAGCAGTGTCTGTGAAGGCTGCAGAGTTCGCAGCCCAGTCAGAAGCCCACGGCTCCCTGTCTCTGTACAGATTCTCTGAGCTCTGTCAGTTTATGGCTCACATGGGAAGAAAGCCAAGAGAGCATCAAGGTGCCTGCACCTGGGCCACCCTGTCCTGTGAAAAAGGCCACACATGCCAGCTATTCCTAAAAAAAAAAAAAAAAAAAGAAAGAAAGAAAGAAGGAAAAAAAAAAAAATATATGTTTATATTACTTCTTCTAGAAGATGAAGTGTTGAATGGTTCTCTCCGTACTTGTGTGGACAAGCAGCATCTTGCAACCCAGCATTAGGAAACTGAATGTGCTACTTCTCAGTCTTGTATGCAAGAATGTCACAGGAAGGGCAAAACACTGCCAGAGTGCTCTGAACATAATCTACTGATTTACCAGGAATTCTCCCATTTAACGTAGCTGAAAACACAATTCTAAAAAAAAGGATTGTTTTTCTTTCTGTTTTAATTACTGCAATCACAACTTAAATTTCTTATGGTGACTAAAAAAAACACACACAGAAAAGGGAAAATGTCTCTGCAGTATCTATGACAGTTCATGTGTTCTCTGCATAATAACACTGCAATAAATGTCCTGCCAATTAGCAGGGCACTAGCATGTGAGATATATTTCTATGTGCTTGCATGGATTTATGTTACTGTGTTTTAATATTAGTGATATTTCTTCATTGCTGTGTTGTATGATTGAACAATATGATATAATTAAGGATGTCCCATTTACAACTGCCATGAAAATTAATTACTCAGATTTATCTGTTACTTGGACATGCTTTCCATAAAAGGTGCGAGAAGTGTTTATGTTTCCCCTATGTGTTTAGCGGTATCTGCTTTCGTTAGGAATCACTGAATCAGAACACAATGTTAGCCCTGCAACCTAAAAGCATAAGAAAGCAGACCTCTTCCTATGCAGGAAAAGACACACGCAGAATCATGGCAATATGAGAAGTTTGTGGTGGCTGGGAAAAAGCTTCAGGGCAAAAGAAATGAGTGGGGAGAGGAGAGATGATCAGCTTATAAAAAATGAATTGGCATAGACCTAGGTCTTTTTTTGAACCACTCCATTTAATTCTATCACAGAAACAAATGATAACTGAAAAACCCACCCAAAAAAAGCTACTTCTGTCTAAACAGTGGTAGCACTGTTGGGAACAATGCTGAAAGTGAGCACTTTTGAATTTGAATAGGGCCTTTCCGAAGAGGAGAATAACAGCCCTGTACATTGTGTGACTTTGGACCAGACACCTTATGAGGGGAGCTACACAGCTAGGAAAATAATCTGAAGCCTATTACAGAACAAGAGAGGAACTGTTTGTGGGAATATGAAAGTACTGGCAATGAAAAGGAACAGAGAAAACACTTCTTTAAAATGTCACAAGAAAATTTACATAAATTTAAAAAAATACATGCAAATGTCAAAAGTCAGCTGGCCAGTTTACAGAAGGTAGGTAGTAATTCAATTTGTACCCTGATACCTGAGAAACTGGAATGAGAAAATTAATTAACAATTTGTCTAGCATAATGAGGTCAACTTAACCTGGAATCAATTTCATTTGGCAGAAAGAAATAAACTGATATGGTATTGAGGAGAGCTCTGGAGAGGACTGTGTTCTGATTATTGAGAAACTGAAACAACAGAACAAGCAGCAAAGGAATTGAACACAGTTCTGATTTTAATTACACCAATATGAATAAGACTTACCTTGCTACTGAGCTTTCCAGTACAAAAGTCAGATCACAAAAAAGTCATTCAAACTTCTAGATCTACCTGGAAGAGGTCAGCAGTGAGTAGTAAAGAAAATTACTTATTGTTATAAATTATGATACCCAGAAGAGTCACTATGGAATTTAGACTAAAAAATAAAAGCAGCTTGTTAGTCCTAAAGGACATCAGAGAAACTGAATTTCCTATCTAGGGGAACAAAAAAAAAAAAAATTAAAAAAGGTTGTTAGATGCTATTTATACTGTTTCCATGGCCACGTAACTTATTTGTCATTATGACTTTGATTATGGTATAATTTACATACATCAAAAAATTATATTTGAGGTAAATGTGATAGAAGCAAAACAAGGCTTGCTTGCTTGTTTGTTCGTTTGTTTGTTTTCTTTTGTTTTGCTTTTTTAAATTGGAAAGTTCCAAAACAGTGTAAAGTGGTGTGGATCACAAGATGATTTTCTAGGTAATACAGCACAAACTCTGTAAGTAGCACAGCCGGAGATCTCATCACTGTATTAAAGAAGGGGAAATTTTGACTGTTATTGTCCATAGCCTCTGAATTACAGTTTGTGAAAAATTTTGTGCATGGAGGATTGTAGGTTTTGAGGAGTCTCTCTTCAAAAGGAAACTCTGCACCTCTGTAACCCATGAGACCCACACAGCTCTGCCTTTGTTTTTTTTGAACTCTGACCAACTTCAGTGTTACAACATTACATATTGACACTGCCTTTTTTTCCTTTTTTTTTCTACATTTTCTTTTTCTCTGAGGTCTTGTATCATGGCCATATTGCCAAGGGCTACTAGACTGTAACCTGCCCTGAATGTGAATTTCAAAAGCGTTGTACTCCATAGGAAAAGCACAAAAGGCTCCTTCATGTTCTTTCGAATAACAAATAAAAACAAAGGCAAAAAAACATGGGCTTTCTCCCATGCTACTTTGAACACATGCTCAAAATGCTTACAAACTGAAATGCTGCTACCCAATGCAGCCACAACAAAGAACAATACTTTTTAAAGTGTAGTGGAAAGCCATTTAGAGTGTTATATGCAGAAATTTCAGTTTATCGATTTTCTTCGTTTTCCATGGGTTTGTAAGTCCAGCACATCTGACCTCTTTATTCAATGAGAAATTTCAAAGCCCGATTTCACAGGTTTCATTGGATACGTTCATAAAATGGAAATGAAAGTAATAAATGGAAATAATATATTCATCTTCATAGTAACTAGAGGTACCTTTTCATTGTTAATTGTTGTCCAATCCACAAAAGCACTTTAAGCATGTATATACTTGCTTACTGTATTACAAAGTTTTAACATTAATGGTCCCATTGGGACTTTTACCACTGACTTCAAAGAGAGACAGATTAGGATTTACACAGATTTGGCTAGTAGCACTGCTTATTATTAAAGACTTTCTTTTATGTTGTATAAAACTTTGCCAGACTTTAGCCATTCAGACTGAAATTCCATATGCTTCATAGTTGCCTCAGGCTGAATTCTTCTGGAAAACTCAAAACAAAACAATTCAGTTCCTTTCAAAAGCTAGGCAAGAAGACTAGGACAGGGAAACCAGGCAATGTGAGTTGGACTGGGAATGTCTGGAAGGGGAAAGTTGGACTAGCAATGGCTGAAGTAAACTAGGACTACTAGGAAAAGCTAAGAGACAGAATCAAGGAATATATGTTAAAAAAAGAAAAAGCCTGAGGAGTTGGGAACAAAATAGTTTGGATAAGACAATATGACTGATACAAGAAACCCTGATTGGGAAAGATGCAAAACTGCGAAACAGGCATTAGTTTA
>NW_008625275.1:0-12056 GCF_000691845.1 Merops nubicus | reverse complement strand
CAGGAATGTGAAGATGGCTTGAAATGCTGGAATAGCCTGTGCTGTTGCAGCACCATCTTCTCTGGAGTTTAGAGCAGAGCCCTGAGCTCCACGTCGTTGTTCATTCCTTCTGCGGACAAATAACCATAAAATCCACTAGCAAAATTGTTCATTCTCCTCTACAGCTTGTCCATGTAGAGGATAAATTTTTGTCAATTATTCCTTTGACTTCAGTATCTTGGATAAGATTAAATCCTGTCTTTTACTCCATTGGTTTAAATGAAGAATGTAAATATTCCAACTTTGATGACAAAACCACAACACAGAACTTTATTTTCCCCCATTTCTTCAAAAAATTTTCACCTGTCTCCTGACTTCCTTGATAAAAGAGCATTATTTCACTTGTGAAATATCAGATTTAGGGTCAGATCTAGGAAATTTTCACCCTGAGATTATGGAATTTCTACTGCTAACTAAACTTCTTCTGGTGAGGACTAGAAACAATATATTAAAGAGAGACCAACAATAAAACAAACAAAAAAGACAGTTTGCAAACCAAACAGGAAACTTCATAAAAAGAATAGAGAACTGAAATTTTTGATAGTAACCCACATTATTCCTGGAAGTTTCTGCATGACTGTGAAGGAAAGTGATTTGTATGATTCCAACTTGTATGTTATCTCCCTTATCATAGAGTGAGAGAGTCTGGTCAGCTCCTCTAAGAAGAATTTGCTTCTTAGATCATGGACAAGGAAAAAAGTTTCCCAGAGACTACAGAGAAGAGCAAAACAAAAAAGAATGAGAATGACTGCAAGAAATCAGGAGCTCTAATCACTATGAAGATCAGGGAATGAACAGATATACCTCTAGGACTATGGAAAGAGAAAATACCTAGGAACCAGCAAAGACTTTGTCATTGTGAGGCTGGACCGGATGACCTCAAGAGGTCCCCTCCAGCCTAAAACATAATATGATTCTATGATCCGTTGCACAACGGACTGACAGTAAGCTATGACCTGTCTTTGGGGACACAGTGGACAAAGCAAGCGTGACGTTTTTATGTATATTCTGTTCCTATTTCTTTTTTTCTTTTTTATTTTTTTTCCAAGAAATATACATGATGAAATCTAAACCTAAAGAAACTAGAGATTTGATAGGGTTTCTTTTTGATTTGATTATATTTTGATTTATTTTTTTCTTACTTTAAAAACCCTGGGAGCTCACTATAAACAAAAGGTCTAAGTGGTTGGCTGAAAGATAAGAAAATCTGTGACAAAATGATGAAATGGATATTTCAGGAACAACTACTGATTTTGCATTTCTTGACTCCTAAATAGACAGAGATTCCATATAGATAAGACTGATAGGTCTGCTCTCTCCCTTATAAACAGTACCATCCCACATAGCACCTATTCCCTGCGCTATTCATCACACGTGGTTGCAGTGCTATATAGAATCAAAGAATCATAGAACCATTAAGGTTGGAAGAAACCTCTAAGATCTTCAAGTCCATCAACCCAACACTACCATGGCCACTAAACTATGTCCCAGAATGTCTTGTCTACGTGTTGGTTTTTTTTGGTTGTTTTTTTTTCTTTTAACACCTCCAGAGATGGTGACTCTACCACTTCCATGGGCAGCCTGTTCCCAATGTTTCACCACCTTTTGACTAAAGAAATTCTTCCTAATACCCAGTCTAAACCTCCCCTGGCACAAATTAAGCTCATTTTCTCTCATCCTATTGCTAGTTATTTGGAAGAAGAGACCAATGTCCACATAACTACAACCTCCTTTTGGGTACTTGTAGAGAGCGATAATGTCTCCCTTCAGCCTCCACTTCTCCAGACTAAACAATCCCAGTTGCCTCAGTCACTCCTTATAAAATATGTTCCTCAGACCCCTCACAAGCTTTGTTGCCCTTCTCTCAACCTGCTCAGCACCTCATCATCTTATACTGTGTCACTCAAAACTGACCATAGTATTCAAGCTGGACTGTAGCTGCACTGCTCTTCTCCTCCAGCAGGAACACATTTTCAATTGAGAACTCAATGTCTAATTGAGGGATATCCTGAAGTCCAAATGAAATGTAAATTAAATCAATGGAAGACCGGACTTTCAACTGGTACCTGTCATTCAAGGCTTGTACATTAGTGCAATGAGTCAAGAGCTAAAGAACTCGTTATACATGCAAAAGGAAACATTTGACCTTAGGTCCTTCAGCTTCAATTTCTTCTCTTCTGAGAGTGACTTACAACAAGAAATTTGTAAAACGTTATGAATCTTTTGTGTCTTTGATTCCATGGCTGCTTCCCAGAATGAAATCCAGAAGGGGATTAGCAAGTCTTCTTATTAATTCTTCTTATGTGCAATGCATAGACAAGAAGGCCACAGAGGAAACAGGAGAGAATAATACCTGAAACAGTGGCCCATTATTTGGTAAGAATTTTTCCTGCACTGCATAAAGGAGGGTCCTGTTGAAAAATAGCATATGTGATGTGATTCGTGCCTGCATATTATAATGCATGAAGTTAAAGGCAGTGAATTTGTTTTGTGAAAGGAGACTAACCCTGGCATTTGAGTGCTTAACACTGCAAATAGATTATACAGCTTAAAAATAGTTTTCTTGGACAGTATATTTGAAAATAAAAGCTATGCCTCTGCAATCACCTTGCAGAAATAACATAAATATGAAAAAAAGAAAAAGATATATAAATACTTAAAATGTTAATGATTGTAGAACGATTTTTATTATTCAAAAAGAAATGTAACTTTAAAAGTTATTAATCTTTCCATATACAGGACCTTCATCTTGACAGAGGGAAAAGGCAACACTGTATTTATTTTGGTTTTCTTATTAAATTATTATTTAACATAAGTTTGTTGCTAAAAATGCACAAAATATTTTTTTTTCTTTTTTTTTTTAAAAAAAAAAGAAACTTTACTGTCTGAAATTCTGGGTTTCTTTACACATAAGTATTTACTATTTTATATAATCCCAGAATTTTTTTTTAAAACCTACCGTTGTTCTATTTGCCATTAACTGTGTCTCTGGATTAGAAGGAAATATCTTCCAGAAAGGAGGCAGAGCTAAAATCCTCTGGTCTCAGCAATAACTATCACTGTGGACATTTTCATTCACCTAACTGGGAACTGATAGAAAATAATGGACAGAAGATTATTCTAGTACTCAGAAATTAATGGATAGAGGTTTATTCTAGTACTCAGTGATCTCATTAAAAATCCCAACTCTACCACTGACAGACTGGCTAAGTGATCTTGGCCAAATCCATTTTCTTCTTCTGTCTTCCTTTACCTTGGAAATAGTAATACTAACATATTTCATAAGGTGGTGTATGATTTCGAGATGAAAAGCATTAGAAGAGATATGCTTTCCTAAAAGCTCTTACTCTAATGGCCAGATGTAGTAAAGTTACTGCTTCACATTATATTAAAATTCATACATTCTCATTTTTACCTTTTTTTTCCTCATTCCTCCTCCCCAATGTACACCTACACACAATTTCTTCATGTCTAAAAACATGCTTATGAATCCATCCCTGCACTCCTGTGGGTCAAATTGCCTCTCCAGTATGTAGCTATAAAAGAACTCAGCTCTCTTAGCAAACATTTGAAAGATGTAGGTTTTCTATTCATCTAGTAATGAGAAGGAAAGTTCTCAGAACTTATCCCTTAGAATCATTGCTGAATAGACTCAAGTCACGGTCACAAGTGACACTAGTAGCTTTGTCTCTTGCTTTTGCTTTGAAAATGTTTCAAGACATGATCCTATGGTGATAACAAAAGCCATGAGATCCTATTACATTTGGTAGCAACGGCAGACCTTATATTATTTGTTGCCACAGCAGGAAATTCCTAACCATTGCCCCAGATGATGCATCATAAGGTAAGAAATTGAAAACAAATCTTACATGCTATTGCTAACTCATACAAAGTGTGTCCTTTGCAGTGTGGAACTAAGCAGTTCTACAAATATAATAAAGAGTCTGTTGCATAACTTCTCAACAACTGGCAAAAGCCCTGCTATTGTTTTTGGAAAATGACTGTTGGTAAACACTGACTTTTTTTTTTTTTTTTTTTTTTTTTTTTTTTTTTAAATAGCACCTTTGGTATGAGGAAGCAATGATCTGCTATAAAGCTGAGGGTTGTTTTATTCCATACTTAATCGATACCCAATACAGTTTTCCTGGGGCCCATGATCTGGCACAGTAAAGGTACTAGATTCCCTGCATGGAGGACTGCCAGCTTGAGCTCTAGGAGGAAACTAGATGAGAGTGATTTTTATTCATCTAGACCAGGGGTGCTGCTAGCCACATTACACAAAAGTCTCACAGTTTCCCAGCATCTTGTGAGCTGAGGGAGCCGATTTTTAAAGAAATATATCCGAGTGCAACACATTTATTCTTCTTTCCTCTTCCACATTCTAGTGCTAGCAGGAGAGTATGGAGAGAATTTCACTACTGGTGCATCTTCTCTCATCTCTCCTTCTCCTTTTGTATTTGTGGTTCAAAAGCCACTCTCAACCAAAGAGTCCAACAGAGACCTGTCTGCTAAATGTTTGGATTATATACTGATCCAGATTTTGGAACATAAGAGTTTGTGCAGTACCTGGTAATTAAACAATTTCCTTCTAGAAGATGAGATGAGTATGTCTCAAGTGAGTAGCAACTGAAGAGATGTGTTGGTTTTGTCTGGGATAGAGTTAATTTGTCTTCACAGTAGCTAGTACAGGACTATGTTGGTTTTTTTTGGTTTTTTTTTTCTGGAAGGAGTGTTGATAATACAGGGATGTTTTACCTATTGTTGAGCAGTGCTTAAAGACTGAAGGTCTTTTCTGCTTCTCACACCACACCACACTTGTGCACCTCCAGCCTTCACACCAGTGAGTAGCCTGGAGGTGCACAAGGAGTTGGGAGTGGACACAGCAGGGACAGCTGACCCCAGCTGACCAAAGGGATATTCCGTGCCATATGACATCATGCTCAACAAATAAAGTGGGGAAAGAGGAAGGAAGGGACAATGTACAGAGTTATAGTGTTTTTTTATTCCCAAGTACCTGTTACATGTGATGTAGTCCTGCTTTCCTGAAGATGGCTGAACACCTGCCTGCCCATGGGAAGCAGCAAATTAATTCCTTGTCTTGCTTTGCTTGCACATGCAGCTTTTGCTATCCCTATTAAAGTGTCTTTGTCTCAACCCACAAGTTTTCTCACTTTTACTCTTCTGATTCTCTTCCCCATTCCACACAGAGGGGGAATGAATGAGGGGCTGGATGGGTCTTAGTTGCTGTCTGGGGTTAAACTATGAGAAGAGGTTAGGCAGATTTTAGGAGTGAGCATTTTTCAGTATCGTACCATTTTTAATTCTCTCCCTTGTCATTTTTTTTTTTTTTCACAGAAATCTGCATTGCTGTAACTAGTTTTGAATAGTTATTCTGGGATCAGTTTTCTCTCTAGAACTTCCTCCCTTTGATGTATTTATAAAATACCTTATGCTCCTTAATTCTTTTGCCTGGCAGTAATAGCTTGCTATGAAAGACTTCACTGTCAATGTTCCTGCAAAATTTTACACTTCTAAGTCATATGTAAATTTTCTGACATTTATTAAAAACCCAACACTCTATGCAAATTCAAGGAACTAATTATTAAAAACAAGTAAAAACAAAACAACAACAAGAAAAAAAAAAAACACAACAGAGAAAAAAAAAAAAAAAAAAAAGGTTACCAGAGTTTTCTATTTGTACCAATTTCATAAATTAGTTAGTCTGGACTACATCCTAAACTGACAGAGCACTCTGTTGCATCGTTCAGGAACACATGATGCTTTCACACAGAATATCATAAAATATTAACCATGACTGTAGTTGCTGTATTAGCTTTGAAATGGCTTTAAGATGCATCATAATCATTGATGAAGACTAATTCAGATGCTACCTGCCCATTTGAGAACTAAGTGTACCAAGTTCCCTGCCAGTTATGTGAAGTCAGATCACTGTTTCCATCTTGACAATCCTTGAGCACTTTTTATTTTTTCCCCCAATGCCTCACGGCTTTTGCAGGCCTCACGGTACATCTGGGCTTTGAGAGACTATCAGATCAGCAATTCCAATTCTTCTTTGGGTCTCCACTTGTCTGCTCCTGAGGATATTGTTTCATTTGCCAAGTTAGGTGGGGAAAGGTGTATTTAACTTACTAGCGAGGAAAATCATGGAACTCCATAGGAAACAGCTATTCCTTTAAGGAATAAATTGAGCTTAAATTGCAGGTGTTTTTATGCTTTCACATGTAATTTGCTGCTCAGCATGGGTGTGTATATTCAGAGTTCCACACAGTTCTGCAGGGAAGCAGGCTGTTTTCAAAAAACTTTATTTAATAAAATGCTGTTTGAAAAATTACTTTCCAGAGGTTGCTATCAAAAAAGCACATTTGCACCAATAGTATATCAACTTCATTATACAGTAAATGATCCAACTCCCATTACAACACATGAGTGCAGCAATTAGATGATGTCTCATGTAGGACCACACGAATTTTGTCAGCTGATGCCATATCTGAAACTAAAGCTGAAGACTGCATAGGAGTCTTTCTACTTGGTGTGGTCTCACATCTTAAATGAAATACTTCATCTTACTTTTGTCCGTCAGGGTAAATACAATTATACTGAAAATTTCTCATAATGAACTGCTATTACATTGAATCCTTTGTGTGTTAGAACTTGAATAATATATGATGAACCATGGTTCAGTGCAGAAGCATAAACAGAAGTTGTACATCAGGAAGTGTTTACCAAGGCCTGCTGTCCCAATGAATAACTGCTGATAATTTAAAGATGGGTAGACTCTGCTGATAGCCATTTCTTTCTTAAGCTCAAGGAAGCTACACTTTGATGGAAAAGCTTTTGCTTTGTTTTGTGTCACTTTGCCTTTTTCGGTAAAGGCTTCTTGTTTTCAATACAGGTATTAGAAATATCAGTAGAGAATCAGGTATTAATACTGAATGAGTTTCAGTTAAATAACTACTGCTGAAAAAATTTTGATAAAATGTTTTGCAATCCATGAGTGAGGAATACCACATAGGACAGAATATTTTTGTTAAAAATACTAAAAGACAGATTGATCCTTTTCAGTCTGTTCCTTTTATTGACTAATTTGCATTGTCAATAGTCCCACCAAGTACCTTAAAACATGATTTTGGGGGTGTTCAAATTTCATGCTTTTCTGAACAGAGGTTATCAAACCCCCTAGATTACTCATCCTTTATCACTTTTTAAATTTTTTGACCATAACCTATGAGGTCACGTATTCTATCTAAGTGTTCTGATCTGCCACTTTTCATATCAGGGATCAGTTTTCAGTTGTTACTCGTCTGAAACACACCTAAGATGCCTTTCCAGCCATGGCCATAATGAACAGATAGGTGGAAGGAAAGGGAAGAACATTTTTCCTACAGTTTTCTGCAGTGGGGTAATCTAAAGGTTCCATTGTGTATAAACTTTTGGAAATATTTTGAGAAAGTTTAAAAATTCTTTCTCTTGTTGGCACAGGGTTTCTTTTTGCTGTGTGAGTTCAAGAGAATAGATCAATTGTTTGTGCTTTTAAAGGGTTTATGTCAATACCAAGCCCTATAACACTGTGTTCCCATGTTTTTGACATTTGTTCCAAGTACATGTAATGTACCTCAATGTTACAAACAGCTTCTGAGAATTTGCTAAACTATGTAACTGGGAGTACAAGTGTAGCAAAATTATAACACTTCTGTTCATGTGTTTCATTATTTATAGTGGATATATAAAGAAAAAATCAGAAGTCATCTTTGGAGATATAGTTTTACAGGAATAGATTAAAGCAACTTGAATGTTATTCTATGACAGAAAGTTTAAATGCCCTAAACCAGCTCAGATTTTAACCCTAATAAGATAAGACGAAGATACATTTTTAGAATTTTACTTTATACACTCACATGCAGCAGAACTATTCTGAGCCTCAACTGAAACAATGAATGGAAAATTAAGAATTAAAAATAAATCAGTTTGGAAATTTACAATTCATCTGAGAAGGGAGGTGGCATACAGCTAAAAGCTAAAGTGAAATATATACTTAATACCTTTGTGCTATGATATTTTCCTTCTCTGTCTTTTGCATTAGTGAAGAAGAGTCAGGAATTGCTTCCATTCTTACTTTATATGGCAAATTATTTTTTCTTTGCATTCATCCATTCTCCCTGTCTTCTCTTCACCTATTGTCAGGCATTCCACCCCGAATACTCTCACTCATTGAGTCCTATGTAGGATCACAGTTTCAGCGGGAGGAAGTAGGAAAGATTTGCTGCGTGCCAGAGCTTAGTCAGTCTGATTCCTTAGGACTTTTTTGCTTCTCTTCCTCTGGTAAAGTTCTCCATGATGTGAAACAGGATGGCAGACACTAGATAGGAGGGAAAAGCTTAGTATTAGTAGCGTGATAGATCCACACCTAACACTATTTATTCCCTGACTCTGACAGAAGCTTCACAACTTTGAGTAACGAAGTCATTCTGAGCCTAGTTTTTCCCATGTAAGGAGATACTATTTCTTTCTCTGCTTAGACAGTCATTGCACAGGCAGGTATTTCTCATGTCAAATGGCTTGGCATGAGAGATGAACACAGGAAGTGTGGGCAATACTTCTTTCAGCTGCCAGAAGAGAATACAGTAAAGAACTTGAAGTTTGCTTTTTTTTTTTTTTTTCTTTTTTTTTGTGTGTGTGTGTGTGTGTGTATGTATAAAATTTTCAGTTATGCTGTGACTACAAACAAGTCTAGGGACATAGTATTTCCAGAACAAGCAGATTTCCCATTCTGGAAACAATGGTGCTTTATTATAAGCAAAACATTTCAGATCAGTGTTTAAGTCCTTCTCTTTCCTTTCATCATTTTCATCATTTTCAGACAAGGGTTTGTTTCTGAACAGCTGTAAATTTTAAGGGCAGATTTTAAGACATAAAGATCATCTGGTTTGATCTTTGCCTAACACAGGCCATAAAATTTCACCAATAATTCTTGTAGTGGAACATATCATCTTCCCCCCAAATGTAAGTTAATACTGTCAAGCCCAATAACTTGTGGTTTACTAGAGCATAAATACATCCTGTCTCAATTTAAGAAATCCTGGAGATGATGAATTTCCTTCTTCCTTGGCAATGGATGATTACTATCACTGCAGAACAGTTGTTTCTTATTTTCATTTTGAAACAGAAACAAATATGGGGCTGCCATATGATATGGGTGGGTATGGCCTGAAAATTTGTCACACCCACAAGAAGGGACAAAATATTCTATTTTGTATCTGCTCATGTGTTCTTGCTCTGCTAGCCTTCTATAACTATGCTTTATATTATGGTTGGCTCCATTTCAACTGTTACTTTACTTTTATCTTATTTCATGCTAAACCACGCTTAAATTCATTCCTCTCTCAGGTCTCACAAAAGCTGCCACAAAAAAACAGAAGGCAGGAATTATATGGTATGTCTTGAGATGTAACAGACAGGGGATTGTGTGATAATGCTGCTTTTTACTCGTATAAGATTATGTGTTAGGAGAAAAACTACGGTAGCACAATTCAATTGTGAGACTCAGAACTACCTGCCTGGTGAGCAAACATCTGCCAAGTATAGATTTCCCAACTTTTACATAAATCACATTGGGCCCTTAACTACAAGATGCAAATGGTCATATCTAAGCCTCTCTGACTGCATTAGGCACATGGGATCACGAAGTAGCAGAGTGTCAGCACAGTGAATGCCAGAAATACTAGTGCTGTAACAGGGAAACTTGAATTTTGAGGAAGCTAAATACAAATGCATAAGTTGTAACAAGTCACTCTGAGCACATTTCCTTACTCTTTTGACTTCAGAAAAAAAAAGAATAAAATTCCCAACCTCTCCCACAATGAATCCTACAAAGTTTCCTTATGCTCTTTATGTGTTTGTGATTTTCCGTTCTCCATGTCAGTCTGTACTGTAATAGGCAAAATCACGTATTTGCTTTATAAATACATTTTTCAAAGTATTGATAAAAAGTCTGTCTCAATAGTGTAGTAACTGCACTAACAAACTGAAGCATCTAACGCTCTGTGCACACATTATGGGTCAAAATGCTATTTGGGGAGAGTCATAATCTAAAAAGAAGGAAAAAATGTCAATTAACAACGTACAGATAGGGAAAAAAAAGTAAGATTATTACTCAGCAACATTAAAGATTAGTTAATCCAGTGTATAAAAAAACCCCTACATTATGTTTAAAAGAGGAGAAGGAAGTCATGTAGAGGATGCTATAAAGCAGTGGAAAATTAACTAAGAATCACAGCAAAATATTGTACTTTTATGCAGAAATATGAGGTTATTAATCTACTTTTAGAAAGTAGATGAGAGTATTCTTTCCTTGTTTCATTCTACTGAATTTACTTATAGCATATACTCGAACTACTGTATCACTCATTGAACAGAAGAAAAAGTGTAATGTATTTCTGAGGAAAATCCTACAGTTTTGTGTACCATTTAGAAGAGAGTCCAATGATGGAATCAAAGAAATTTCTCAGATGCCAGATTTCAGGGTGCTATTTTGTTTGATGGATGTTTTTCTTACCTATTACTTTGAGGTTCTGTGTGGTTCAGTAAATTCAGGTGTGAATATTTTTTTTTTTTTGAGGCAAGTCTGTAATTTAAAACTACAGTTTTACCAACCTGAGAAGTCGAAGACATTATCAAGATCTCCTGATGATGAATTTAGCTTAGAAACCACAAAAATTTTGTTAGTTTTGCACTAACTTCTTGTGTCTGAGCACAATTTATATGCAGATAATTTTTTGGTCTTCTGCAAAGCTAGAACATGAAGCTTACTCCTCTCTCCTGTTGAAATCAGTCTCATGCAAACACAAAATCCTTGAAATTAGCTTATCAGGAAACTATATTTCATAAAGCATTCTCTCGCTATCTTCACCAAGATGGAATTATAAAGCACTCATGTTACAGCAGATGCTGTGAGATGGCTCTGCTTCCACTCCATAATCATACATGGACAATTCCTCTTTCCTGAATCTCATGGAATTTTACAGCAATGAAACAGTTACAAAAGTACAGGACTTGGCCTTTCTCTAAAAGCCTATGTTGCATAGCTCAAATATTGACTTAACTACAAACACTCTCAGCCTGTAATTTTAGACGTCAAAACCAAACATATGAAATATGTCTTGGAAAAGAATACTGAAAGCAGCAACAGTACACAAGTGACTAATCTGTACAGAAAGGAATAGTACAATTTTTTTTGTTCTAAGCACTTGAGCTAAAATTTGTTTATATCATTCTACTTTTGAAAAAAACAGAAATGAAAAACAACTGAAGATCTGCTTGTTAATACAAAGGCCTTCCCAAAGAAAGGGAGGGTTCAAATTTACAGAATAAAATTGTTTGCATAGAAAAATAATCACCCAGACGGAGAAAACAAAAAGCAACCCTGAAAATGGTAAATGTTAAGAGGAAGACTATGCCACTTGGGGCCAAATAGTTGTTCCTAACAACTATTGTGAGTTCTCAGCTCTAAGCATGCTGGAACATTTTAGTGAATATTAGCTAATCTGTGTATCACTAATCTATTATTCTAGAAATATGTGACTGTGCAATGTGGGCCTGGGTTTATGATTGACCTGGTCCTGTTTGACATGAAAATACCAGAAAAGAAATACCAATTCAGATGTTTCGGGTTTTTTTTTTTCATATAACTGCTCTGCTGTCAGACTTGAGTGCAATTATAAATAATGTAAGAAATATTTTAATCAAGACATTCCTGTGTTACATAAAAGCATCTTCTGATGCACTTAAATTTTTCCATACGTAAAAAAGAGCAAAAGCAATGGCAATTTACTATATGCAAAATATTAAGAGGTTAATGAGATTGGTTAACTGAGATTTAAGCAGTAAACTCCTTCCCCAAGAAATTATGTCTAAGCATTTTATGAATATTCAAGCAAAATAAAATAGGAAGCAGAAGCTACTTAATCTACACCTTAAATAGAATCATAGAATCCTTTAGG
>NW_008625274.1:3029-6400 GCF_000691845.1 Merops nubicus | reverse complement strand
TAGGCTGTGTTAGAAGACAGGCATTATTAGTTTTGTTCAATTTTAGGAAAAATTATTTGTAATATATATATAACAAATATCTAAAGAAATGAGGCATCTATTTTCCTTTTTATTGCTTCCTGCCTACAGTAATGACCTGTTCCTCATTTGAGTTCTCTTCCCTTTTTAAAATTAAAAATATTGTCTCCTATATATCAAAATGTTAAAATAAAAAGCTAAGAAAGCCTATCATACGGTATGCGATATTTTATATCTTCCTGTTTTTTTTTTCAAGGTTCAGTACCATATTGATGCATGCCAGAAAAGTCTTGTGGCTGACAAAACAATCTGTTTATTATCAGAAGCTCACCAACTAACCAATCTTATTTTTACAATCATTTCTGTCTAATGATACTGCTTATGAATAGATGGGTAGGGAAGGCTTAAGATCAAAGAGTAAACCGCAGATTTCACAATGTTTTCCTGGCAAAACAACATGTTGATTTAGCTGCTGCACTGGAATCTGCAAACCTTCATTAAGTGTGTTTTTCCTGGGATTACTTTGACTACCATTTTTTTCCTGTCTTCGTATCACAAGTCCTTGTCCAGGACCATCGATCTGAAGTTCCTTTAGCCTGGCTCAGTGTTTTAACAGAGCTGGGAGCTTTCCCTAGGGAGGCACCCAGCTCCAACCCATGGGAGTGTTTCGGGTCCAGAAGCAGCCCCATTTTCAATCTCAGAGCAGGTGCTCAAAGCTTGTTTACGACGGAGGGGATGGCCGAGGTGTCGATGTGGGCTGGGATTCTGAGCACAGCTCCAAGGCAGCTGTGCTGACCCAGCAGCTGCTTCCCCAGCCCTCCCCGTCCGTCCATGCCCACGGCAGCCACCGCCTCCAGCCCAGGCAGCGGCGTTCAGGCTCGGCATGCCGGGCTGAGGAGTGCCACCAGCCATCTCGGGATGCTCGGGGGCTCCTTCCTCTGCTCTGCTGCTGTGTGCAGGAAGCCTGGGACTGGCAGACAGACTGGCCAGTTGTCTTTCTAGCGTCCCGTGATTCCTCCATCCTGGTCTTTTCAGTCAGCTTAGAGAGAGATTGCTTTGCACCTCAGTAATGGAGCAGGAGCTGCATGTGTCTTAGAAAGCAGGTGCTGTGCCTTTCAGCATACCTGGCTGCAAGCAGAGGAGGAAGAACTCATGGAGCTCCTGGCGAGCTAACTCTTCCTGGATTACCTCTACATGATAAAGCTCTGCTGATGACCCAAGTGAAGGGGTAGACAAAATTATAAGATGACAAATGTCATCTGTTGGTTTGCCCAAGCATCACCCCTAAGGCACAGCAGCAGCAGACCAGTGTGAGGACCTCCTGGGCACGCAGGATGGCTGGTCCTGCAGCTGGAAGCTTGCTCTCCCACAGTCACTGCTAGGGGTAGCAAGGGTATTAGTCCAGGCTAATCGGTTTGTAAGCCTAGGATCTGTTCCTCAGCCTGCTGCCAGCGGGGTGTGTACTGCCCCAGAAATAGCTGGTGGCATGGAGCTGCAAGCATGGAGCTCACCGGCAGCTTTGCGAGTTTGAGATTCCCAAATCTGGGGTAGCGGCGTGCACATGCCAGTTTGAAGTAGTGTTGATTTGCAGCCTGCCCTACTTTCTGCTCCACTGGCAGACAAAGGTACTTATGGTCCCTTGGGTTGGAGAAAGGATTTATTTCACTTGTTAAATACCTGAAGGTCTCAGAGATGAAGAGATGCAATGCTCCCACTTATTAATTGTCCTGGCATTGGCAAACAGCTTGAGGAGGGAGCTATTAAGTGTGGCTGAAGGGCAGAGCTGGAGCTCTGCAGCAGAGTTCTCTGCAGCACTGTGGCAGAAGGGGAAGGCCTGTGGTGTAGGGATGTGTGAAAACAATACTCCTGTGAGAAAATACTTAATGCAAACAATTATGGGGCTGTGGTTGGGCTTGAGGTTACAGGGCTGGATGGGAACGTTCTGGTAACGCCACAGCAGCTCCGGGAGCTGTTTTTGCAGGTACCTGCCTCACTTTTGCTGGGTTGGTGATTGCACGTGTCATCTCTGTGCCATTCTGCAACAACTCCCTTCGCATCCTCACCTGTGTGCCCAACAAGAGCTCTAACAACTTTCTTTTCTTTGCTTCTTATTTCTCCCCGAAGAGAAGATCCAGCCAAACACCAGCAGACCCCATCTCCCTTGGTTAGCCATTGGTTTCATGGTCTCTGGACACTGTCAGTGCTGTAGAAAAAGAAACAGTTCAGTGTTTACAGCAGCAGTGATGCAATGTTCATTCTTCCCAGCTCTGCAATTCCACTCCCAGGCTTGGGAGATGGGAGATACCGGGTGGAAAAATTAGACACAGACTTTCTGCATCTTTACAGGAGCATTATTGGCATGGGTCTTGTTTTGAGCCTCTTACAGCAGTGAATGGCAACAGGGATGAGCGGGAAGAGTGGGGATTTGCACGGGCTAGGACATGGGCCAGCCAGGTGAGGACTGGGCTGCACAGGGGCTATGCACCACTCATTGGAGGGCTCCATCAGTGACCACGTTATTGACGCTTTGCCAGGTGTTTCTGTGTGTGAAGTGGACACTTTCTGTAGTCCGTGTCTCCCCAGCTGAGCAGCAGCAGGCACTGAGCGTGCTGGGGGGGGGCAGCACCCAGCACAGCACCTGGCTGCAGCAGATGCCCCACTGCACTCCCTGTGACAGCCTGCACCCCTCCTGCCTGGAACCCAGGGAACCACTGCTGGCCTGAGCAAAGGGTCGGGACGGGGAGGAAAGGGGGATCTACAGAGTCAGCCAGCAGGCAGTGAGAATGGAAGAGATGAGTAAGGGGTGTCTGGGGGGACTGCTGGTTTGCCAAGGCCCTTTGCTGCTCAAGCGCCAGCGCAGTGATCTCTGCTGCAGATGACATTTCCTGGTGCAGTTGCCATGTCAAAGAGGTGTTGGGAAGAGGAGAGGCTGAAAGGGAGAGGTCCTGGAAAAGTGCCTTCCACCCAGAATGCTTCTACCTGCTGATTTTCCCAGCAGACCAGCTCTAGTCAGGGAGATCCACGGGACTTTTTCACAGGAGGTTGGTAAAAGTCTGTTCAAAATCAGAAGGATTTTAGCAAGTTTTGGTGTGTTCTCTGTATTTCTTTGAGAGGTCTTTTGACACGTGAAGAGACTTTGCTGTAGTTTCATCCTCATCTAAATCCAGCCTCTTGTTTTTAATGCTATTTCCATACACTTCTTCCTTTTCCTGTATTGCACCTTAGCGCTTTTTCCTGGCCTAGTCACAGAGCAAATTCCCCAGCAGTCACTGAAGTCACTCTCCTGCCCTTCCTCACAGATTTCTATTAACATCACCTTTCCTTTTGCTCCGTACTGACTAGTGTTTGTAGTC
>NW_008625274.1:1199-2957 GCF_000691845.1 Merops nubicus | reverse complement strand
AATGGCTTCTGTCATTACGTTTTTGTGCCCACTTGCATCAGGATCTGCAATGATGTTGTCACTCAACAACACCTCTTTTGTTTTGCAGCTTTCTCTCCACTAAAACTTCTTCTAGTAACATCAGAATCTGTTCTCCTTTCTGGTGCTGAGAAGGGTTTGTTTAATTTGCTCCACTCATTGCACAGCTCTTTGTAACGTTCCTGATGTTGTTTATTTGTTAGTCATTAGCCTGCACTCACGCTTGTCTTAACTAAAATGTCTAAATTCTCTCTTGCATTCAGGGTTTTTAACGTTGTTCAACGTTTGGGGTTGCTCTCTTCTCTCTGACTGGCCATCAGGGTCAGGGACGTGGCACTTGGACTGTCCTCTCCCTGTGTATCCTGCTTCAGCTTCCTGCTCTTGGTCGCTGTGCCTCGCCTTCACCTCTTCCTTCCTTCTGCTCCAGGCCCTGCCCCAGACTGGTCAGGACAGGTGTGCATTAGCAGCAAGTAGCTACTGAAAGAAATCATGGCCTTTCTTTGGCTTTGTTTTCTGTGTGTACAAACTACTAGAAAACCATCTGGGTTTTGCTTAAGTTTAGCAAAATCCAGTAAGGAGTTAGAACCCTCCCTGCAGCAGAGGAAGATTCTCAGGAGCGCACTGCACACGACTTCCCAAAATAGTTAATGTCTCTGTTTAGAGGAACACACTGACCCATTTGGGTGGCATGCTGCATGGCTGAAAGGTGGCTGAGAAGTGCCCGATGCTGGAGGTATTCAAACCCAACACCACCAGCAAACACATGAGCACGGGTGGCTGCGTGCCAGCGTTTGCACGCGGGCTTCTAATTTTAGGTTTTAACCTTTCCAGTGCCCTGAAGATGCCTTCAAAATCTCCAAAATCACTGACCTCTTCAGAAAATATTGGCCTAAATGCTTCAAAAGTACTTCATGTTGTTAAAGAAGCATTAACAAAGCTTTATAGAAATGAGTAATCTTTAATAATTGGCTTCAGCTTCTCAGGCAGCGTGCAACTGCTTATTTTGAGAGAAATGCTCAGCACAGCTTGAGAAAGAACAGCCAATGCCTCTGCTAGCAGAGGAATGAAGACCAATGGGATGTAGTAGCAACTCAAGTATCCTTAATTTCAGACATCCTCGGTGACGTTGGCTCTCAGAACTGGAAGTGCCTGGATGAGACTGCATGCATACATGTGCACATTATGGAACAATTGGTTGCACAATGAATATTTTTAATTAGTATTTTCCTTTTAAATGCTCCATTTATCCTCTTCACACAAGGGACTTTTTGCCACGTGCAGTTTTTATTGGGGTAAATACACTCCCTTCAGTTAGCTTCTTTGAGCCAATTCAGGTATCTCTTGACCCTCTTTTTTTCCCCTTCCTTCCTATGACTCATTCCTTTAATCCTGCTTATGTTTTCTGAAGTGAACTCTGCACAGTCCTGTTGACCCCAAGAGTTACAAAGGACTGGGCCAGACAAGAGGATACAACAGATAAGAGATCTATTTTAGGGAAAAGATTTTTCTTAGGTCATATACTTTTTAGATTTAATGTCTTTGTAACAAGACTTAAGGTTATTAATCTTTTTTATATTCAGTGGGTGAAATAAGTTATTTCAACACAGCCCTACTATACAGGGTGAACTGTCTGCTGATTTTCTCTGCTCTTTATTTTGTTTGGGGTCTTTCTTGCTTTTCCAGCTGGAGGATGAAAACTTAAACGGTCTCACTTCTAATTAAATCTGTTAAGCCATTCTG
>NW_008625274.1:321-1168 GCF_000691845.1 Merops nubicus | reverse complement strand
CAGCAGGAAAATGGTTGATATTTTCCATTTTTTAAGATCTTTGTGAAAACAATTTACATACCAAAATCAGTTGACATTTTCAATCCATTTCCAGAAATGTAGGCTTTTAATTAGTAATTCTAACTGTTTTGCAGAGCTGCAATTTACCTGGCCCTGGGGGAAAACAGAGCTTATTTAGCCTCTAAGAATTTGAGACTGGTTTGCTCCAGACAGGATCATTCCTGGAGTCCTGAGCAAATGCTGCTCTTCTAATAGCTGCAGTGAGGGAGCCCGCGCGTCCCGGCAGCGCCTGAGGAGGCAGCGGGGGGAATATCCCCGGGTTAGAGATCGTGGAGGGTCGTTAGAGGGTGAAGATGCATTATGCCTGGGATTGATAGCTGACGTTTAGGAGAGCAAGTAGGTGGCAGCTAATAGAGGCATTGATTCCTTTCCCTTGGTGACAAGGGGCAGGAGGGAGAGGTCGTCCTTCTAGGAAGCACACCTGCCCACATCAGCACCACGGTGTTGCATAAGGCCTCATTTAGGACCTGGTAATGAACTTAATTTAAGCCTGCACGTCCCTGCCCTTGCCTCACTGTGCTGCACCATGGACTCCCAAGTGTGCTTATGCTAAAGGGCAGAGCAAAAATAAATTTCCATACTCCGGGCATGTTCCATCAGCCTGTGTTGGAGCACGGGCTGGCGTCCAAATAGTTGGGATATGAAGTGAATTTGGGCTCCAGGACAGGCTCAGACCTGCTCTTGAAATTGCACGGCGATGACACCAGGGTCCTGCTTTTCTACTTGCAGCCGACTGGCTGCCACCGCTGTGACCTCCAGCTGCGGCAGCAGCGCCCCTCACATCCCA
>NW_008625274.1:0-302 GCF_000691845.1 Merops nubicus | reverse complement strand
CCTCCCCCCGGCTGCCTCTGGCGAGCAGGGCCAGGGCCCCTGGTGTGTGTTACTGTGGCCAGGAGCCGGCAAGAACCTTTGTTGCTGGGAGTTTATTCGTAAGGCGAAGCTGTGGTGCAGGTAGAGAAAGATCCTCTTTTGGCTTTTTTTTTTTTTTTTTTGAGCGTGACAGCTTCTGTGTTGGTGATGTAGCCTGAAAAACTACCGAGAGACCTGCTGTTCTGTGGGCTGGGGGACGGCTCCTGCTGGGGTTGCCGGCTGGGCTCCCCAGCGCTGCCACGGAGGCGTGTCACCGAGAAAGC
>NW_008625273.1:1202-1854 GCF_000691845.1 Merops nubicus | reverse complement strand
GCCTCCGGCCGGCTGGCGAGTGAGCCACCGCGCCAGTGGGCAGTAACAGGACCTCTGCGGGGCTTGAGGGATGGAAAGCGTGCGCCTGGGAGTGTAGCTCCGTAACTTGTCCTGTTTTAGTAGGCACAGAGCAGCGGTGCTCGAGGCGTGCATGGAAGGCGCCATAAGCCCGGGGTGCTGCAACCCGGATCCTTTACGAGAGAATCCTTACTGCTTTTGCAGTGCTGCTAACTCGCTCCGAACTTTTTCTTGTCCTCACAGCTCTTCTGCTGGAATAGGCTGTTTAGCCATTCTCTCTATGATCTTCTTTATTTTGCGTATCTATATTCTTTTTCCCCTCAGTCTGAGTCTTGCATTGATGCAGTAGCAAAACAGAATTCCTCATTTTATTTTCTGTTTCTTAGCAGTTTCTTTTTTATTGTTTCCTTGCTGCTCAGGATTGAGTTGATGTTCTTGTAGAACTTCTCCATACTCCAAGACTTCCCTTGAGAAATTAGGCCTGTTTCTCACTCAGATGGAATCTTTTTTTTTAATTTGCTTATTTAAATGTCTAGTCTAACAGTTAGGCCTGCGTGGATAGATCTGTGTTGAGCGTCAGGAAAGTTCACCAGCACACTTTAGTTGCTGTAAATGTTTTTGTAGACTTAAATTC
>NW_008625273.1:0-1171 GCF_000691845.1 Merops nubicus | reverse complement strand
AGAGTGGTCGTAACTAGAATGGTTTTGAACTTTGAGCTTTGTCTTCCTGTATCTTGGATGTATGCTCAAAATTCAGATAAATAGTAGGATCGAGGGCTTGTAGTTTTTGCTGTTTCAGTTACTTTTGACTGTGTTTCTGTTCTAATGACCGTATGGGTTCTTATTGTTTCACATGAATGAGAGATCCTGTTCTAAAATGGTGTTCTTGTGATTCCCAGTGATGGTGCAAGTACTGTATATAGTGTGGTACAGAGATAGCACGTATAGGCTGAACTGGGTGAGAAAACTGATGGCATTTTATAGTCACTGAACTAAAAAGCCCATTTTAGGATGATTTTTAAAATAAACTTTTAATGGCTATATGTGATATTATTATTAATAAATCTTTGTTTTGACATGTTTAACATATAGCTATTTTTAAAAGTTGTGTATTGCATGGAAGCTTGCCTTGTCCATTTCCATGATTTAGGAGTTTTCCTTTTTGAAAAGAAAAGAAAAATACAGTTCACCAAACACAATCCTGTTTAAATGCACTTTTCTTTTTGCAGCATATGGAATGCAAGCAAAAACAGAAAAGATAAGATCTTCTCTGAAGAATGTGAAAAAAGATACAGGAAAACCAGAGAACCTTAAGTATAAACCACTGACTGGGAAAGTGTTTTACCTTGATATTCCATCAAATGTCATCTCTGAAAAAATAGGAAAGGACCTCAAGGAGCTAGGAGGGGTAAGTTAATGAGCAGAGACCTTTATGAAACCAGAAAAAAAAACCTGTGCGTGCAGAATGTCTTTTCCATGTTCTTTGTGGCTGCATTTTAACATTGCTTGTATTTTGTATGAGATAGGATCTTTTTGTTTGTCATAATGTTTAATACAAACAATTAACTTATTGACAATTTTGTCGTTGTTGTTTTTCCTAGAAGCTGCTTTGCTAGTTGTGACAAAGGGGTTTATTATAAAGGTTTCTTTCCAGTCTGTCACCATTTAGAGTCAGGGCTGCACCCAGACCTGTAACATCTTCTCTGTTAAACCCACCTCACCCCCAAAGGGGAAGAGAAAGGGAATAAGGGAGAGAGAGTTATAGATCAGAAAAGTAAATAATAATAGAATATATACAATGACATAAAAGGCCAGTATTGAACCCAGCTGCTCCCCCTGCCACCCCCACCCC
>NW_008625272.1:38272-64778 GCF_000691845.1 Merops nubicus | reverse complement strand
GATTCTATGATTCTATGAAAATTGTCAGGAATAACAAATATTTCCTATGCCTGAATCTTGAAAAAGCCAAGTTTGCTAAAGTGGCTACAACAGCTCTGCTGCTTCTAGCTTCCCGTGTCACTAGAACAATAAGCCTGGCCCCAGTTCTGATTCCTCCCTTTCCTGTTGCAAAATGAATTTGGTATCAGCTAAGCCTCAGCATCTCCTTCTTGCTTGGCAAAATTTCATTGTCTATAGTTGACAGAAGATTGGAGCCATCTCTGTTCTAAGGTATGATCTCCAGAGAAACAGGGCCAGTAGATCAGCTCCATATTCAAAATCAAGCATCACTAATATATTTAGTTACAACTGCTGATGATATGATTTGGCAAGTTATGGTCTGGGTGAACAGTGCACTTAAGACATGACTGGAATGCCTCCAATTAGCATACAAGATTGCTTTTACTCAGCCATATCCAAGTTTGTTCCCCTTCAGTTACACAACTTTTAAAGCTAATCCCTTGTTTTTCCTTTGTTTGTGAGCAACAGCAAAATGTAGCAGAATTTGCCTCATCACTAATGCATTTGTATTTCTTCTGTGAAAAGACTGAGGTAGGTGGCACCTGGCCAAGGTATTTACAATCTCCCTCATGTGCAGGTTGTCCCAGATCCAGCAGCCACCTCTCTGCTGTAAAGCTGGGGACTCAGCTGTGCTAACACAACATATGAATGGTCACCAACTCAGCACATGTCAAGGATCTCCCCAGTTGCTTCTAACTTAAGCTTGTAATTTCCCCTCAACACAAATTTAGCATGGCAAAGTAGTTCTTGTTAGAAACTATGCAAAAATCAGTTTCAGATTTCAATCACAAATATTTTTTACATAGCAGAATCCTTCTTTAAAAAAAAAAAAGAAAAATCACAATGCTTATATTTTTATTCAGAACTCAAACCCATTGATGTGTTGGAAAAAAGCTAACACTGTCACCTTGTTTCCTCTTTCACATGGTACATACCTCTTTAGTCCACATCATGTTCCCATTCATAAGAACTGTAGTATAACAGAAGTCAATCTGTAGAATAAACGGCTTAGCACCAAGAACCCAATATCCACAGAGTACATGGTTTTTGTAGATACATTTTAACTAGACCTTGTCTGTTCCCATACTCTGAATGGCCACAGGCTGCTGGAACACTTTTTTTGTTTTCTGAAACACACATTTTGATTTAATTCCTTGAAAAAGGAGCATAGCTCCCATGTCCCAGTATCCCCCTGTAGCAGGAGCCAAAGGACAGTAATGGGATAATCATTAGATCCACTTTTAAAGAACAGAACACCCCTATCTACACAAAAATGCTGAAGTAGAGGCACCCTTTCAATTCCTCCTGTGTTTTTGCCTCAGATAACAGACTGACTTTATGTACCTGACTCAGAATAAAATTAACCAGGTAAGATTTCTGACTACCAGCTTCCTTGTTTCTTACCAGCGTTTGCATGGGAAGACTGCTTTCAGATCAAAGCAAGAGCAGAGAAATCAATACAATGGAATCTTTAAAAAAAAAGTAAGAAATCATCTCATTAAAAATAAAGATTAATAATCATCTCACAAGAAATTCTGAGAAGACCAGAAGGAAGCAACTACTCTATTACTCTTTAGGACTGAACTCCATTGACTTCAGCATTCAACAAAGACTGAATTTGGTTCACATAGATGTAAGTAAAATATCTCATATTCCCAAACATTTGGATTCTGAGCCTGTCCTCCACAGTGAGCAGTACAGGACAGCAATCACATCACTTTTTAGCATAGTGTCATGGCTAGAACATGACCAGCATAAGCAGATCAGTTGTGGATCATGGAGAGACGTGGCAAAAACAAACAAACAAACAAAAAAACCCTTCCAATAATTCAAAGGTGAAGTGAAACAATCTATTAGTTTAATATCTACAGCTTAAGGCTTAGGTCCTCTTAAATAATCATTATAACACATTTGAGGAAAGAAATTTAAATATAAACAAATAACTGTAATATCAACTGAAAATACTTTACTGGAAAAAGCTGTCAACATTACAACATTCTTAACTCCAGCTGCAATTACAAGGCCCCAGATTCAAAACCTTGGCTACTATTCTAATGTTACTTGGAAAAAGTGCAAAGGATTAAACATGAGGCCAGGCAGTGGGGCTTGGAGGGCATGATACTGTATAACCACAGCATTATAGTGCTGAAAGCGAAGCAATCCTATTTCCCGTGCTTTGCATATTATTACCCTTCCTCTGCAGGTCATCACTCAATGCATCACTGCTTCCATTAGAAATATTGTTGCCTTTATTTCTAACACAGAAATATTAATTTTATTGCACAGTTTAAAGAATTCAAAACTCTATGATTCTATGCTGTACAACTGCTAAAACTTACTTAAAAATTCATTACTTAAACAAAAAAAATTCTAATGAGATCTGGTAAACAAAACAAGTAAGCAGTGCCTAATGCATCACATGGGAGATGCCGCAGGAATTAGCTTGTGTTCAGTTAGTTCATGTCCCCAAAGAGCTGCATTTGAGCTTTTTGAAGCTGCTCACTCAGAGGGATTATCTCATTCAATCTGCTTTAATCACGAATAAATGCTTTCAATTGGTATACACCGGGACAGAATTAGAGAATCAGAAGCTCCCAAAATCCATGTGATGGGCTTAGGGTGGGAGGACAGAAAAGAAAAAAAAGAAACACTGTAGAGGTAAAACAACAACAACAATAACAACCAACCAACCAACAAAAAAAACACCCCAAACTTTTTTGATACTCTAACAAATGAAACTTACAAGTTCAATTCACTGTGCAGTAATGGAGTTACACCAGAATACATCTAAGAAAATGAAGTGGGACATAGGTAAAGCAGCTGATAAAGCTTTTGGGGTTGGAATGCAGCATGCTTCATGAATATTCACAGTGAGCCTAATAGCCCACTCTATTATGTTGCTACTTCAAGAGCCTCCTCTTGACACAAAATTTTCAAGATGACCATTAGTGAAGATAGATGTAATTGCATTATATGTACAATATATGAGGAGAATGTTACTATTACCAAATTTGCCAAATTTCAGATGAAACAATGGAAACCGCAGCACAGTATTTTCATAGAAAACCTGCTGGGCAATAGGACCAGCAGTTATATAAGTATATTAAAAGATGGAATCACACACATGGATTTCAGAGTGAAGGCAGAGGATGGGCTTTGGTTACATATTCTGCCCATAATATGTATATTGCATGCACACCATTCAGTTGTTAATTTTCTCCCTATTGAGGGGTTCAAAAATTTGGTTTCTAGCTTATTGCTGTCAATAGATTCATACTTTACTTATGATGTAGAGCTATCAAATAATTTTATGCTGACATTAGTTGCCTCCCTGACAGCTCTAAAATATGAAATAACAAGCAGTTGGTGTCAGCACTCTTAAATCAAGCCCAAGGGCCCCCATGGCACCATACTATGGCAGCTTGTTACCGCTAAGCAAATGTCAGTCCAGTCAGTGTGTGTAGGAGGTTGTCAACTCCCTGGTTGCATCTGCCCTAATAACTAGTCCCCTATACAAGGTGAAATTCATAAAGCTACCATCCTATTCCCCCAAACCTAAGGTGACAGAGACTAGAACAGATGACATTGCTTTCCAAGTTCCAGGAATAGTTCCCAGTCTGAGAAACTGGGCTCTACAGCTCTGCCTTAGAGATGTTGATATTCTGCTGCTATTTGCTAGGAAGCACAGAGAACACACAGTCATTAACATTCAGAGATGTGTTATTTTTTAATCTTCACTTTCTATATTCCAGTGTTAACAGCATGCTACTTTTAAATGGGGAAATCTAGCCAGGGGCATAACCACAAATTTGGAAAGTATACACACACGTTGGCCTCCCTGTTGGTCCCCTGCTCTCACCATACCCATAATCTCCCAAGGTAGACATGCCATTATATGTATCCCCATCACTAGCACAGCAGGTACTATTAGACAGGGGATCTAGCAGTATGTTTGCAAAAGGCCTGGCAAAGATGAAAAAGAACATTTCCTCCCATTAAATTAAAATTGTATGCTGTGGTGTACACGGCACATGTCTGCTTCCACTTGAATAACTTTGGAAACATCTTGCAACACAAAACAAATCAGAAAATCTACCACGGAGTAAAGGATGCAGATTTGAGTTCAGTCCTACTACCTTAAACTTCATTTTCTAATCTTTTTAGTACGTGAAGCAAGACCTTAAGACCCTGAAAATTATAACGTATGTTTCTTTAGTTTGAAAAAAGGGTACTCTCTGCAGCAGAAGGCAGAGTTTTCTCTACAGTTGAGCATATGAAAAAAATTACATCTAAAAATCTTATTTTAAATACAGTCTATAACACTAAGTCTCAAGGTCATACAAAGTAAGTCTACAACAAATAGAGAGCACTGTGTTTTCCAGCAGATACATACAGTTTAATATCAGCACATTGTTTTGGTCAGTATACGCTACTGTGGTGGATAATCATAAATTCAGTATCGTGAATATTGCATGTAAACAATGTTGTTTAGGAGACTGCCTCCTAAAAATGAAAGAAACCACAAAAGCAGACTTTATTTCCCAACTAAAAAGGAAGAACACCAAGCAAAGCAGAGTGCTGACACTGAAACTGCAGACCTATTCCTATTGTTCCAAGGTCCCCTCCAGGACACACTGCAGCTCACGATTAGAGTTAGTCCAATAATACTCCATGAGCAATGAAGAACATGCAAGCTGTACCCTCTCACATGGCAAACTTCACAAATGCATGGACAAATCCAGTATAGGCTTCTGCTTGTACAAGTCTACAAGGCTTCCGCTTGTACGATGATGGGCAGCTAAAGAGGAGAGGGATGAAAGGGAGAATGCTTTGAAGACAAAATGCACAGGGGCTTGAAGAGGCAATTAATCTTTGCAAAGACCAAGAGAAGAGGAGGAGGATGTCTGACCTCGGAAAGACTAGAGACAATACAGTACTCTCTGTATTACATTTTTATTTTAAATAAATCTGGCCTTTGGTACTAGCCAGGCTAGAGAGACAGGGAGAAAGAGACGTGTTTAAGTTTAAAATTACAAACGGTACAAACATTGGTGACATTGTATTGCATTTCTAATATTACATTCCTGACATGTCCAAGTTGGTTTTCCAACATGTATATGAATTTGTGGAAATATAAGTGGGTGTCATTCTCACGCTATGTCTCAGGATTTTGTACCCTTTACAATGTCTTGTGAGAATCTCACACATCATGACTGGCTGAAAAAGCTTAAGCTTTACCTTATCAATTGGGAGAAAGAAGAGAGACATAAATAAAGCTTAACATCTCTTCCATTTCTTATTTGCTTCCCACCATCTTGACAAATATTTTTCCCCTAATTTTCTTACTTTCTCTCCACGTGAAAATTTCTCAGAGTTTTGCTTCGCTTCTTCAAGGCAAAATGCTATTTTTCTGCAGCTTCAAGGACAGTGACATGCCTTTCCTGTTTGCGCTGACAAACATGGAGGATATGTTGATCACACAAACTGGGAGAATATTGCTAAGTAATTGTGGCTCTTTAGAGGCCAGAAGTAAAATACCACATTCCTCCATCAGAGCATGTTTAATTAAAAAAAAAAAAAAAAAAATACAGAAAAGCAGCTGAAGAACGTTTTGGCTCAACTGTAACACGCTTTCCTACAAAGATGTGTCTTTAAGCTCCAGTATGCTCCCCGCATTACCTTTTAGAAGAAGGAAAAAGAGAAATCGAATTGAAAAAAAAATAAAAACGAAAGCACAATTGACTTCTATTTGACAAAGAAAAGCATGAGAGTTTATTCTTACAAGTACTCTGTGAAGTGCTGCATAAGTAACTACTGCAATTTGTGTCTCTCCAGGGGCAAATGCATGGGAATCCAACATCAGCACTGAAATAAGCGGAAAGAAAGTGAGACAGAGACAGAGTGAGAAGCAGTGTCCCAGAGCAATCCTGTCCCTCTACCATCTGTCACAATCACTGCCATTCCCAGAAGACCTGGTTTAGAAAGGCCACTGCAACTAATGAGCACTGCAGAAAGGTGGAATCCTGAATCAAACTACATATAAACATCAAAAAGCCAAATAAAATGGGCAAAGCTCTTAATAAACCCTCAATACAGCAGGACAAAGGTCCAACACTATTGGTCCCAGTGGTAGCTTTTTTGAGCACATACAAAACCCTTAAGACATGCACATGCAGTTAAGGAGAAAGGCTATCATACTGGGGTTTGATCAGTTTTATTGGTTTGTTGTATTGTTTCCCCCTCATTTTATTTTACACTTTATTTTGCCTTTTGCTGAGTAAAATATGCTATATTCTGTAACATTGAAAAACAAACAAACCAAGCAACAGATATGAAACACTTGTATGCTATTAAGTACACTATTAAGTAATCCAGTCAGTATTTTAAGATTACTTCTTTTTAATAGATATTTCAGGATTTCTGACCAGAACAAAGTCATTGATTTCTTTTCCCCCTGCTTTTAAGAGTAAAAACAAGTATCAAGTCACTGGTTTGCTATGTTTGAGATTCCATTAAGAAAAAAGGAAGTGCTATCCTAGGACTAGAATCAAAAGGTTATGAGAACTAGCATCATAATCAGAATGGAACATGATGGTTAAATCTTAACATGAGGAGACTTGGTTCAGCTGTAAAGCTTAAAGAGGAATCTTGCCCAAGACCTCTCTCTTTCAGTAAACAAATTACCTTCTGCAATGATGAACATCTCTAGCTATCCAAACCTGATCTAAAGTCCACTAAATGTGGCAGAAAGATCTGAAATTACTTTGTCTTATTTGGGGATGATGGTAGTGTTATCTTGGATTGTCAGGTTGCAAGGAACTTCAAGCAAATCTGACATTTTTGATCTCAGGCACTGCAACTCAGGGTTATTTTCCTAGTGTGCCTGTCTATAGCAGTGAGATTAAATTATTCCAAAGAACTCCTGAAAAAACTAATTTACCTCATTCAGACCTTCCTATCAAAGAGACTCCTCAAAAAAAACCTGTTACAACTCACAGCCAGCAAAGCCCCAAGAAGGAAGCTGCAACTGTCTGAAAACAAAACACCATTATCGAAGAAAAACTTTGTGTTCCAATAAGAGCAAGTCTTTGGATACAAGCAGCTACCTTGGACTTGTCTGCTGGTATCAACTGCACATGAAAAGCCATTAAGATACTATCATGGTGGACCACAGTTTGAAGTCAACACAGTCACCAGAAGATTAAAGATTCAACAGTAACAGAGAGGATAAAGTAAAGCTTGTGTTTTAAATACTGACAGCAGGCTTGAGCCAATTTCTTTTCAAATCTGTATCCTTCTCTACTTCTAGTTCCTTATGGCTGTATAATGTCTAGTGAAAGTACACGGCTGTTGCTCCCTCTTTTGCTGACTGCATGCCCCAATAGGAAGGCCACTGTCATCAACAGGCAGCACATGGACCAGACCTTTCCCTCCAGTTCTAAGTACCCAGGGAGGATAGGAGGTGGGCAACCACCAGAGGAAAAAAACATTGACACATTCACTCACAGTGTAGGATGAAACAAAGATAGGAGTAAACCAACCCAGAAGCCAAGTGACCAGACCAATTCCAAAGGCACAGCAATTGCCAAAAACCAGCACCATTATTACACACACAATCCTCCCTCTGCTCCTGGTTGTGGTGGAGTACCACCGTTGCTGGGAGCTCTGCCTGCAATGGACAGTCAGGGAGCCCTTCCAATAATTGGAAACCCTACATAGCACATTCACTGCAGGCAGAGGCAGCCTTTATACTGTTAAATTTAGAGGTGAGACACCTGATGTTAATGCTAAAGGTGGGGCACCTGGTGGTGATTTCTTAATTGGTTTTCATCCAAGTCTGGCCAGGCCCTGGGGGAAAACCAATCAGGAAGGTCCTTTCTGCCTGGCTGTGGACATCATTTCACATGTCAACCCTGATTCAGGGCTGGGGCTTTGGACCCCAGCACTTCATTTCCCTTTATAGCACTCACCCCTTGAGTCCTCTTCCTCCTCAAGTGGCTCCTATCTTATTCCGAGTCAGCAACCCACACTCGGCAATGCCAGTCTGACTGGTATTAATGTAAACTCAGGATCAAAAAGGAAGTGTGCTTCATGGTGCACAGGGAAACTCTGCAGAAATGCCAGAACTCAGCAAGCTTATGACAGCTGAAAGTGTGAAACTCAACAGGAACAGTGTGTATGAGCCACAGAAACAGGGTCAGGAAGAGACAGAAGGCTGGCTGTATGGGAACAGCCACCACCTCCCTCCCCTCCCACGCTTCCCAGGGTCTGTAAAACCCTGAGAGAATCCATCTATGACAGGTTGCCTCGGCAAACTCAAATTGTAACTTGGGTAATATAGTGCTTCCCACAACAATTTTAAATTGAAAACATTTAAAGAAGAGTAAATACCACACCTAGCAAACGATTTATAAACACCTTACATATCATAAACGCATGTTTATATACACATGTATATGTACACTTAAAAACATCCTTAACGACAGAAAATACTATTAGCATTAGTATCATTACATTTGAAATAATATAATTATAAGGACCTGGAAAATTTTGTCATCTAAAATGATCCTACATACAATACAATTGCATGTAAGAGTTTCTTATTGATTTTTTTTTTTTTAAATCATCTTTTAGTCCAAGTAATCTGTAATATCTCCTTTACTTAGATGAAGGGCTCTATTTCATAAGACACATCAATTTAAAGCACTCCATTTGTATTCTTTACATTTTTCAAGTGAATTTTAATGCCTGAAGAAGAAACTGAGATTTTATCCTAACAAACACAGGGTATGGCACAGACGGTCACAGAGCAGCTTCTCCATTCCATCTGTCCAAATTTTCTATCCCCATATTCTTGCTGCTTAGATATCATAACCCTAATGACTACTGTGAGATGAAACACTCTGTAACCCGTGTCAGATTCACATTTCTGGGGAGGGCTCAGATAAACATGTACACTTAAAATCAGAATTAAGTTCTGACATAGTTACAAATGCATACAGGCAATAGGAGACAAGCTCATGCCTTAGCTCCTGATAAAAGACATAAATATCAATGTCTATATACCTTCTAATATATCTTCAAACAATGTTGGTTTCCCAACTACAATATACAAAATAAGCATGCAAGTAGATTCAGATCTATATATTGTCCAACAAAGGATCATTAAATTCACTCAGAAAAGGCCTTTGCAACTAAGTGAATGCACCCCTGGGAATAAATTCAATAAACATTCTAATGTATCACATAACCATTTTACTGTAAAAATGTGCAATTTCTTTACATGAACTCTTGTTTTTGCAATCCTGTAGTGATTCAGCTCATGATGCCTGGCCTCTACAATTCACTTAGCAAGAGACCAATAGGTCTGCCAGTACGTTCTGGTACCCAAATAAAACTGGCCATCTCAGATCGCTATCATGATGCCATGTTCCAAAAGCACCTCTGCAGAAACATCTACCCTATACTTGCATGTCGGAAAATTTAACAGCACTTATTTGTTAAACATGCTCCTTCATATAATTTAATGAAGACAAATAACAATAAAATGATACTATTATTTCAGTAATAAAGCTATATTAAATTATATTAATGACAATCTTAACACTGATATTGTTTAAAATTAAAATTCTTTGTCCACAAAAGAGACATAATACATGTGGCAATTGTGCTGTCCTCCCCTGACTTCAAAAAGATCACTTTGTTTTTATCTTTAGAATCAGCCTAACATACATAATAGTTGCTTCTTTAACATTACATTCCTCTCTTTAGAGCTTCAGCGAGCATTTTGGCTAGCTAAAACATATGAAATTCACAGTACTACTTAAGGAAACCTCATAGTCTTCTGCTGAAGCTCTATAAATAGAAATTGTAGGCAGTTATTTAAAGGGAAAAGTACTTCCCAGTAGACTGAAGCAAAGACTTGCTATCATCCAGTAATAAGCAGTTGGGGACTTGATGTATTATCATCCTATGTTAGTACCTTTTTCTATTTAAAAAAAAAAAAAAAAAAAACACACAAACATTTTCCACCTCACTCTTCTGCTTTAGTTTGGATTATCATCCAAACAGAAGAAACATTCTTTCTTCTTTTTGGCTTGACACAAAAAGGATGCGATGTGCTGCTGGTGCAGAAATACTACAGTGAGTTTGATGTAGTGTTAAACCATCAGTCACAAACAAACTTCTGCATGGGCAATATATTGCACACCTTATCTTCAAGGTGGAGTTTCCTCAAAATAAGACTGTTTCAATGTAGACTTATGTTCATGCATAAACTAGGCATGAGTGTTATCGTTATATTTCTTCCTCACATCAATAATCCATTTAGTTCTCAGCCCTGTCCACAACAAACTGACACACAGATCAGGGAGACAATTAATCCTGCCTCTCCACTCTCCTTTGCCAAAACCTATGAAATCCACATATAAAACTGAATCTACTCTAAATTCGTAATCAGTCTTGCTAACCTAGAATAGTTGATGCTCAAAAAAGGAAATGAGTGCATCTTCTGCTGACCGCTTGCCCAATACCGAACAATATTATCAATAACAGGCAGACCAGCAACCAAACATCTGCCTCCACTATCACATCACACACCAGATACCCAAAGTGCCAGACAAACAGAAGGAGGAACAAGTCCATGCACTCACCTGCCACAGCGGACACAAAGAAGGGAGCAAGCCAGGCTAGGGGCCAAGCCATGGGAGATGGTAGCAGCCAGGCCATGAGCCCAGTGATATAGTAGGAACTCAGAAACAGCTTCATGTTCTGGCTCTGATGTCCTGGGAACACCACTTGCTGGGAAGAGTCGGGGAGCCCTTCCAATATCGAGCATCCCCCCCACAGCACATCCCCTGTGGAAGCAGACCTACCAACCCCACTGCAAGCAGATTCGTATAGAGGTGACTTCTTGCCCCACCTCCCAGTTAATGTGGAAGGTGGGGGCACCTAGTGGTGATCTCCTAATCAGTTCCCACCCAAGGCTGGCCAGACCCTGGGTGAAAACCAGTCAGGAGGGTCTTTCTTGCCTGGTTGTGGACATCATCCATATGCCAACCCTCATTCAGGGCTGGGGGTTTAAACCCAGCAATTCAGTGCAATGCTTTCTATCAAAGGGAAAACAATGTTTTACATACAGCTAAGATCTGGGTATTTTTTGATTCCTTGTATGGAATTAAAATCTGCAGGTCTTTCTACTGCGACTGCCTATCTGTAATTGCTCACTCAAGAGAGTAACCATGAAAGAATATACGGTGCCTAACCAAAACATGGTGATCTATGTACAAAAGAAGCTCCACTTCCTATTCCTGCTCAAGCTGCATTAAATCCACCACCTAGCACCTTAATGACCAATGGTACTTCTTCCTTTACAACTCATCTGTCAACACCACCTCAGAGATGTCACACACATTGTAACTTCCAGATTTCTGGATGAGAATGTTTGGATGAGCTCTCCTATCAAACAGGCCCGTGCTGCTGCTTTTCTTCTGGCAACCTGCTGAGATACGGGCAAGCACTTCATCATTATAAACAGTGAAGTATTTCACTACTGCTTTCCTATCCAGCAGGCAGAAAAGCTGGGAGGAGGACACAGAGAGCAGCCTGCCGTGCTGTGCAGACCTACAGGCTTGCTGTCTAACTGATCTCTTCACCCTTCAGCTGACACAATTTAGAACTGGTTAATGAAGTTTCACGAGCTAAAGCTCGGCTATCTCTCACTGCATAGAGTTTAAAGGCATATTTTCAAAGTTCAGCATCCAAAAGAAGCTTGCAAAATCTAAAAAAACCCACCTGATTTATTTTTGTCCAAAACTGAATTTTCATCTAAAAGAGTTCATACAGTAAGACTATCTAATTTTGCCCTTGTAATACACATCACCTGCATATACAGTGAGAACTCATGCCCATTTTCCAGATAAAGTTTAGGTGGTCAAATATTACAGCTTAACTTTCTATGATTTTTTTCTTCTTTCAGCTAAAGGAAGCCAGAGGTTTTGATACAGCTTTCCTCCACCCTGCTGTTTCTCTTTGCCAATAAGGGCTATTTAAAACCCCCCTGTGGCATGTAACAGAAGGAATAGAACCCTGTAACAGAACCCGTTGGCTGGCTGTGCCAAAAGACAGATTTTTTCTTCCATTTTCTTTATCAATTCAAGCACACACTGTACTTTATAAAAGTGTTTCCTTGGGCCCATTATAGACAAATCGGGTATTTCACTATCTTGCCCTACTTTTCACATGTGAAAAGAGTTCAAAGAAACTAATTCATAAGTTTGAAATTTTTTCAAATGCATATATGAATAATTTATACTTAGAGCACATTTTTTATCTTTACTGTTTTAGGTACTGATGTATTAAAATGTATTTAGGATATGGATGAATGCCATTAGGTTGCATCATGGAACCTAATTTCTTTAGCTAGAAAACTTGAAATGATAACATCAACACATTGACTACGAAGAGCAAATGAGGTAATTATGAGAGCTTACTGGAACTTTCCAGAAGTAACTCAGCCAAGATTGCCAAAAGGTTTGAAGAACCCTGCATGTGCTCAGCAAAACTAGGGCAGAAAAGAGACCACATGGGGAGGTATGTAAGGCAACTGAAATCTGATGGGCTTAGCAGCTGTGAAACTCAGATTTTACTGTTCCTATTTGCTTGGTTCCAAAGACGAGTTTACTACTATGCAGAAAAAGTTAATTGTTCTTAGGATGTTCTACTTTAAGTGGCAAAAAAAAAAATAAATTACTATGTCAACAAAACAGACCATATTCATTCCAATTTTTATGATTTTTCATATCTTGGTGTATTTCACACTCTGCCTGCTAGTGCAGCACTACCACTTCTGCGTTCCTCTGAATTATTTTTATAAATCTCTTCATGCTGGAGTTAAGCATTTAAGAAAAATGTTGAGAGCAGGTTAACAGCTGAATCACAGCAACTTAACAAATTACTGTTGATCTACTGACAGTTTTTGTGTCCCCTGTCATTCTGCCATATATGCAACAGAAAATACGCCTCTCACCCCTCCCAACCTTCCAAGCTTTTCTTGCAAGCTCTAATTTGATACAGATACATAAAGAGCAGTATAGAAAGAGCTACAGAGGAAGGAAGAGGGAAAAGCAATAAATGAGGCATTGAAATTTATAGAAGTGGAAGATAAGTTAAGTAAGAAGGGGTATAAAAGCTAGAGGTATAATTTTCTAAGTTACTTTGGCACCTGTTTCTCCCTATTAAAAGGGCTTTACAAACTTAGGTCCTAGTGGTCAGATGTTCAAGGTCAGGATCTAGGCCAGAGATGCACAACACACAGGCACGGAAGGCAAAAATGAGAAGTGTGAAGCGTTTCATACGAGGGGTGACAAAGTCAGTGAATGTGCTGGAAAGGCAGGCTAATATGGTAAATGGCAGTCATCTTTTCTGACAGTCTAGAAGTGAAAATATGAGTTTTAAGTAGAGGAGAAGAGCATTAAAGCAATTAGGACATGAAAAGTGTAAGACTTAACTTCTCCACTTATTCTCTTATCCTAATAGGTGTATTTTGCTTCCAGTTCCTCAGGCTAATTACTCTCTCCTTTTTGGCATCATGTTAATAGTTAAAGACAGTTATCAGATCCCTCTTAGTTATCACTTCATCAAACCTTGCATATTTAACACAATCATTCTTAGAGAATTAGACCCTGTAGCCCTTTATTTTGAGCTATTCTTAGCTGAACTCTCTCCAACATGTCTGTAACTTTGTGCAGTTAAAAAAAGCTTTCCAACAATAGTCTCTCTAAAGCCAAAATATTTTTCTGGACCATTGTGAAATGTTTGGGATTCCCAGGTACAGCCATGTAATTTCTACTCTGCCCAAAGTGACTGAAATAAAGTAGTTAATGGAGTTCAGCTTCCCTTTACAGACATCTTATGGGTGTCTAAACAAAAGTGGCAGTATATGATGTAGGTGCCTAGGCCCTAATTACAAGGCCATGAAGAGGTTGTCAATAAGATCTGTGTTACCAGGAGAACAATGAGACAGGCCTAATAACCTTCTGAGTCCATTAATTGTGTTGACCAGGTCTTCACTGTTTAAAATAAGATGCCGAGATCACCCACTGCCACCTACAGTTAACACCTAAATGCATGGGCCCAAAAGGTAGAGTTTCATTCTCAACCAGTGATGGGACTCAGTTCCCTGGTTATCTGAGGCATTTCTAGAAGATAGGGCTTGCTGAAAGAAGAGGATCGGCAACAGACACTTGAGCTGCTACAGCAACGACTGGAGAACCTCCGGGACATCTCAGATGTCACTAGATGCCTATGTTTAGGGAAATCCCACTCTATGTGTCTTTTTAGAGATGGAGAAATGCACCAAGCTGTAATGTCATCCTATAGTTGTAAGCTATAGATATATCTGCAAAACTCATTATACACAACTCCTACCTAGATGTCTAGTCCTATTTAAATCACAAAGATGTTAGGCATCTGAAATGCTTAAAAAAAACTACCCTATCCTTTTCTGTCTTCCTCCTTATAGGGATTCTTGAGACACAACAATTGCTCTTTTTTTTAAAGGCAATTTATAAGCAAAGGCATTTTAATGAACTTGTTTACTGTACTGATCATTACATTAAATGTTGTATTACTACAGAAACTAGGGACCTGAGCTGATGGGGCAAGAAGTCTCAGTAACCATCCTCAGCACAGAAGATGGCATGGTGGGGATTCATAACAAGTAATATGCCAAGGTCAGCTCAAGCTGGTGGGAGTGCTGAGATTTATTTCAGTGGAATCAGGGTCCAATCACAGGGTTTTTTTAAATGTCCATAAAAGCACACATTCCCGGTATCAAAATAAAATAAAAAATAAAAAAAAAAAAAAATAGAAACCCCCAGTGATTCAGCAGAAATAATAAATACAAGCAAGCATGAAAATGGATTTCAGAAATAATAGAAACTGATTGCAGTAATTGCCATCTTAAAAGCAGCAGTTCAAAGCAGCCCTGCAAGGAAGGACATTCCCCAGCTGTAACTTATCCTCTCCACAGTTACTTCCACTGGCCTCCCAGACTTCTTCCCCCTAACATAAGGCAACTCCTGAAACTCCTGATGGCAAACAAATAAGGAGAAACAAAGTTGTAAATACCTGGAAGGTAGTACACAGAATAGACAGATATCATAATAATGTTCTTTCATTTGATACGAATAAATTGCTCCCACAAGAACGCAATACCAGTAAAGTTTGGTTTTATTTGCTGAAGGGTGTGCTAAGTGAAAATGCCAAGTAATAAATGTTACCAGTCTTCATATGAGAATCTATGCCTTGAAGCTCTTAACCATACAGAGTTCCCCAACTACACCAATTCTGAAGTCTATTCTAGCTAAATGGGGTTGACAGATCCAACTGAAAACAAAGGGAAACCTGACAAACAAACTCCTCATCATTGTTCCTGTTGCAGCAGTACCCAAAGGTTTCAACTGGGACCAGGCTCCAGCATCATGCAACAAACTGTTCCAGTCCATAAGTGTTTATATAAAAGGACAATTTACATCAAACAAACATATTAAAAAAAATGTAGTAAATTCACTCTTCCCTGTTGCATCTTTGCCCATATCCAGGTGCTTGAACCAGACTGCTGTCTCACTATTGCTCTACCCCTCCTTGAATTTTCACCTACTCATAGAAAAAAATCAAAATGTTCCCTCTTTCCTCTAAAAAACAAATACATAGCAGAATACTATCAGGTAGTTGTCAGTTCAATAAAACTATCAAAAATGCAACAAATTACATCATGCCATATGATTGTCCTTAATTTTATTTCTCCTTTCAGTGGACTTGCACACAAAGCTTATCCTGAGAGGGCATCGGGACTCTCTGTGCAGAGTCTGCATCACCACTACTGAGACAACCCAACCTCTCGCCCTTGGTCTGGGAGAATGATTTGACGTTTCTCCCAAGTTTATTTGGAGACAGAAAGAAGGAATAAATTACCAAGTAATATTTTTTTTTTATACCATTTGCATAAATTACTTTTTTTTTTCCTATCAATAAGCAAGTTCTTACAAATGGTTACCTTATAAAAAAATTAAGAGTTTTCCTCACTAAAACCAGTATGAACTATTTTTATAAGCCAGGTGAGTTTTGCTATGTTCTTTTCCCATAGAAAAATTTTTGAGAGATGTTTTGGTCTTCTGAGAATACTTAAATTGTTTATTCAGTGCTTTCCCTTGAAACAAGGAGGTGCTTAAGAACATAGTTTAAGAAATACATCCACTTGTAAGTTGGTTAATTTAAACAATACTAGAAGTCATTCTTTCTGAAAAGTATTTCCCTTTATGCTTCAGACATAATGCCTACCTTGGAGTCACATGGGGGCCCTATGTTGTTAAAGATAATTATAACCTGCATAATTTTTAATGGTTCATCAGGATGCTGAGGATCAGGATTCCTGGGTTCCTTCTCAAGCTCTGCCACAAAACACAAACTCCTTTGTCTTGCTACTGCAGTTCATAGAGCTGAGGTCTTATTTACAATCTGGCAAAGTTCATGTGACGATGTTTACAACATGCTTTGAAATATTCAGACAAAAAGTGTTATATGAGTGCAAAAATATTATTATTCAACTAGTTATGTCATCCTCACCCAAGCAAAATGAAGCAGGCAATTTATATCTTGCAAGCAATCTTTTAAATAGGTTTCCATGTTTATGCCACTTGAACTCAACATCAATGGAGCAGGATAAAACAGAGCACTTAGCTGATTCCTGCAGCCCCAATTTATTTTCATCTTGCTGGTTTTTGTTTCATATCAACTTCTAACAAGAATTAAGTGCATGGCTTTTTCCAGCTGGCTGATACTCTGTATAATGTAAAACATTTTGTTCATAAAGAAAACATACTTTTCTCCAGCAGTCTGAAACAATATTTGAAAAAAATCTGAAACTTATTTTTTGTAACTTTTGTAGAAAAACAGGTATGTGAAAGATCAATTGTTACTTTTTCTTAAGCTACTTCTATAGAAAAGTTGATGATTTTTCTTATTTCTGCCAAGATCGCTTCCTTTCTAACTTAGGCACTTTGCCTACTGCAACATGAAGGTTCCCAACTTCCAGTGACAGATGAAGATAACAGACATACTGATTTTGGAACAATTCAATGTGGCTTTTCACTCAGAGATTCAGCAGTAAGTTTTTCCCAAATGTTTTAATTTGATCTTGATTCATATCTACCTGTGTGAATTCAGAGTATTAAATTGAATGCTTTAGGACTAAGACAAAAGAAAACAATAAAAATCTGTATTATCTCAATACCAAATTCTAAAACTTACTGCCTCAAAGTCAAGCAAATGCCATCATTCTTTACAAGCTTCAATGTACTGCTCTAGCTAGAGTCAGCCAAAAATTAGAAGTTAGCAATATTAGAATTTACAGATTTATACAAATAAATACAAATTCCCATTCACTGTGGGAATGGGGTTGATTTGTACATGAGGAAAGCAAGTCTGGAGAAATCATCACTATTTTAGAGAAGCTGAAATCCGATACCTCAGAAGGAGAAAGGAGAAAATGAAAATAAGGTTTTCTTTTAAATATCCTGATCACACAAATCAGCTTTTGCTCCATATCGCATGGATTCTAGGTGGGTAAAAAATTGAAGTAAGGATGCACAGCATTGTGTAATTTAGCAACTCTGCTGGGAGCCATGAAGTAACGAGGTACGAAACAGTCAGTACTTAATAAATTCCAATTTTAACTCTGACTGGGAAGCAAAATATGATACCAGGGTAGCTAGTACTGAAGCAACTGCTTAAAATGGATGCCTGGCTATAAAATACAATTAAATGCACACCCCAACAGAGGTCCCTGTTAAGCTAGAAAAAAATACCCAGGGGTATAAAATTAAAAAAACTTTTTTTTTTTTTTTTCTCAGTTTTGCTTTAAGGATCAGTTAAAATAAAATCTTCATTCATTTACTAAACCAGAGGCTAGAATTTAAGTTTCTGAATCTGTTTAAAGAGCCCTATTGCTTTACAGTGTTTTGAGAAAGCCCATACTGCTTTTAAAATATATCACTCCAATTACACAGTAATTAAGGATATGTGCCCTTTTCAACATATAGTATACAAATACAGTCAGTCTAAAAGACAAATCTTCAAATTCTCAATACCTGACTTACATGTAATATTTATCACACCACTATGTGATGTGAGGAGATAAATTTTCTCATACAAATAAAGTGAAAATGCTTTTTTTCCAATTTGAGGGTCATAAAACACTTATTAAAGATAAAAACAGGTTATTTGGCTATATTGGACTCTGCAAGATGCAGTATGTGCAACAGAATGAAATAGAAATTTCAGTGATAGAAAATCACCCTCTTTCTCTCTTGATAGTATAATAACCTTTTAAATCATGTTTGACATTTGTAAGTTGAGTGAGCTGGCAGCCCTGTAAAATCTATGTGGTAATATATGTAGCAAACCCTTTCTGGAGCAGTAATCTCATTGCTTTGTCTAATGGCTCTCACTTCATGTGGCCTACTTGTCCCCAAGAGACTTATTTGACTCTGCCTTTCCTGAGCCACTGGTTGCTAATGTTCCTTATTACAAAGAAAGCAGGAAAGTGCCCGAAGGCAACGGCTACTCTGCTAGTGGTACAACCACCAACAACCTTCTGCTGAGGCCTTTTTTCCTCCTCTTCTTCCTAAAAACCCCATAAAATATGCACATGTGTTATAAAGGGATTGCTTTGTGTCTCATAAAAAAAAAAAAGGATAGGAAAAGAAAAAAAAAACAACACAATATGACAGTGCTCTTTACGCTGCTCCATTTGCTAATCTGACAAGCTCCATCTGGTAGGCAGACCTTTTATCTTCTCATCACCCTAAATCTCTGAAGGAAAGTGGACACTAGCGGCATATGTGCGTTGTTGGTTCCTATGCTTAATGAGGTACACAGTTTGTAGGTCTAACTGGAAAAACATTACTTAAAGTCAGATAAGGAAGGAGTGAATGTGAAGGCAAAAAGCAGGCACTGCATTGTTTTTTCCTTTCAGCAATTGTTCCCCTGGACAAACACTATATCTATAAGCAAGACCAAATGGGTATTATAAATCCTTAATTGATACATCTCTACCTGAATTATCTAAGAAATTAAAGCAGATTTATTGAAATGTTTTCTTGGCAGTCACCCACCTATCTACCTTACATAGCAGACCATTTCATACACACATTAATTGTTCTGTGCTGTGAACTGTCATAGCTTTTGTTTGTTTGTTTGTTTGTTTGTTTTGCTTTAACCATGCAGTATAAAGACACAATCTAGTTCCCATATTGAATGGCATCACAAGAAGGCTGTAAGATATACTGCTGTAAAATTTTTGATGTTAGGTTAGGCTGTGAAGGCTAGTTGGTTATATTACTAGCTACCAAGATAGCATTTCAATTAAATTCAAATAAGGTTTCCTTCATTCGGGGCAAGAGTATATCAGGTAGGAGTTAAATACATATGCTCCTGGTTGACTCCTGTATTCTGCAGATATTGTTTGATGTCTTTCAGATTTGGTCTTCTGATATGTAAAAGAAATTTCTTTCAGACCATCAAGATACATTTTTTTGCATGTACCAATATGTATCTAACTGAAATGGTAAATTAAATCTTCTAGATGAAATTGTTATCACAACTGTTCAACATTTCCTGTATGCCCTAGTCTTACACTTTACAATGCTTGAGTTCAAAGCATATCTGAATTTTTTTACCATTCAAACTTATGTAAAAAAAATGTAATCTATTTTAAGAGCTAAAAATTACACTTCTGACACTCCTCCTTTTAACTGGTATAAACCACTGTATGAAAACACATGCTTTCAAAACACCATGCACCCAAATCCCCAGTAAATTACTGTTTACCTCATAACAGAGGAAGGAGTTTCAGTTTTCTAAAAGCGTTTGTAGCTGCCCCACACTGAGACCTTGCTCCAGTCTGCTACGTGAGCTGGATGTGGCAATGAGGTGGCGGCCACGCCAGGTCTCCAACAAACCTGGAGAGAAGACTTCCTTTCAGTTCTAATAGGCTGATGAAGTTTTAACTTCAAAAATAGTTCTCACTACAGTAACACTAACTGTACAACTTCAATCATTCCACAAAACCTCACCTATACCCCTCCTATGGTGTATGTTACATTCATTGTCACTTTTAGCCAATGCATATCATAAAATTAATATTCCCAATTGCGAAGACAATATTAAGTTTCTTCTCCACTACTGAGAAGCAAGGGCCACAAGAACACTACAATATCTGATAAGACAGATAGCACAGTACAAAAATATAATGCAAGGCATAGCTCAGTTCTTTCTCTGTAAGCTTTTACATTTCAAGCTATTTTGGTATTAAATCAAAAGATTTAATTTTTCCAAAAGGAAGTTGCAGGTACTTCTGCTCCCAGAGACTTGAAGAAAACACTGCCAATGCCCTCAGCCCATCAAGTCAAGACTCCAGAGACACAAACTGCTCCAGTTTGAGCCTGGATTTTCAAATGTGCGTGAGCTCTTTGCTGCAAAGTGTGAGCGTCAACAGTGTCTGTCACAAGGCCGCCAAGGCTTCCAGGACCCTACTTTTTTTCAGCCATAGAAGCTGCTGACTTGCTGATAAGCAAGCTAGCAGTGCAGCAGAGATATATCAGGGCCATGGATACAGGGACTTGGGTTGCCCAGCAGCCCCTAGGCAAAATGGCAGAAAATTAGGCTAGAATCTCACTTGTGCTGCAGTGAAAGTTTCTTGAAATCAAAGTCCTTCTGCATGTCTTGAAGAAAAACGGTTTTGCCAGAATATTCCCAACTAACTCTATTTCCACTTTAAGGAGAGTTGTATGCATATGTACTTGCATATACATAGTCCCTGCTTTCTCCATTACTTTGCCAGGATAGCAGATGCATTAAAGAATTCCTTCCCCTCTCTAATCACATATGCAATAAACTACTTGGGGTTTTGTATGCCAGAGATATACACTGCACTCTGAATGATCCATGACCCTTCCTACTATAGTTGTTTCAAATGGTAACAACCTCAAGCTCAGGGTGTTTCTCATACATTATTCATAATACTGTCCTTTGCCAGAGACCTGGCACTTAGCAACTGAACAAAAAGTAAAATAAAGACAGGAAACTTTCACCTTGACATATTTGTCTCTAATGCAAACATGAATAATGAAGGAAGGCAATATATGAGGCAAATAAGATCTTAATACAGTATAATAATATAAAGACAAAAAGTCTTTTGTTCTCTGTCAGAACCATTCAATATCTTTTGCCTTTGCAGACACTCAAATGAAAATGTGTTTTCAAGACCTAATGTATTCAATTTGATACTGGCCATAAAACTGCCAAAGTATCTGTCATGACCAACAGGCAGTGCATTACCCTGCTCGGGAAATGTCTCACACATCTGAGAACTTCTGCCCCTGGACCACAGCACAATGAGGTAATTGTCCACCATCTGACTCCATCACGACTGACTCGTGCCACCTGTCCCTTCCTTAGTCTCTGGGCACAGCAAACACTGCATTCCACCAAACTCTTAGAGGGGAAAAAAATAAAAACCAAAATTTTGTTTACCAAAACCCAGTTCTACCTCATTAAAAATATAAAACCATAACACTTGAGAATAAATTATTCAAGCTTTGTCCATCTGTCTGCTCCTGTTCACCTCATTCATCTCGATTTCATCTCCCACATCTTGTATGCTGCCTTCTTCCAGACCTTTACAAGTTGCAAAAAAGTGTTATGCTGTCAGGTGTTCTACTAGAGAAGAGATAGGTCACAGTCTGTCCATAGCCACAGTGCTTGTGTAGACAGTTTTATGACTTGCAAGGTCCCCATTCCAAAGCAGACACAAGAAACTCCAGAATGGGAAAGTCAATTCCTGTTTAACTTATTTGAGACAAAGCATTTAGTTTAATAACACTTTTCTTCTAGTCTGAAGAGGAGACTGGAGAGCCTGCAACTTGGAAAGGTTGCCTAGCACATCAAGCTATAAACGACTCACCATGTACTGGCTTGCAGTCTGATTCCTATAACTTGTCCTAGTAGACAGAAATGCAGCAAACTATTATGGGCATGAAGAAGTTCAAGATTATTCTCTTTTAGCTTTCCTATGCATTTACTACTGTGGAAGTTGAGTCTTGCTCATGCCATGTAGAAGAAGATAGAGCCACATCTGTGTTTCCATGCGTTTTGTACAAATTCTACTGCAGCTAGCAATTCCTCAGCGATTATTCACAGAGGCCGTCAGGCCAGTGGCTGTCACATGGTGGTCAAACAAGGAAAACAGCACAACAGGAATGTTAATTAGTATAGCATAAGCACAGTCATAATGATCTCTAATTGCTTGTCAGTGGCAGTTGCCATAAGGCACAAGATCTACACCAGTTCCTGCACCTGTGGCTATGGCTACAAGTATTGCCAAAGCTAAAGATGGGCCCCAATTAGACAGTGTTTATTAACACTATCAGTTTATCAAGCAAGCATCTCATACACATGAATATGTTATCTTTATGATTTAGTGCTCTTGCTGAGTACCACGTGAAAAAAAAAAATCACAATTCTCCTGATTTTGTTGCCATTTGAACCATCTCCCACAACACTGAGAAACAACTTCATGCTTGACTAGTTTTTTGGTCACATATTTGATCTCAGTATTATAAGGAAAAAAAAAAATAAGGAAAAGCAAACTAAAAGGGTTTTTATGCGCTAAAACACAACTGAATTCAACAGAAGCTAATGACTTGTCACAAAATGTAGCCACCAAAGCCCAAAATATTAACAATGTTTTTGATCTCATTTTGATAAATTGTTGAAATGACAGTATTCTCCCAAATAAACTTAACAATCTTGCAAGAAAGGCTTTGAAATAAATGCAAAATAAAAAACCATCACACATTACTTAAACAGATTCCATCATGTTTATGACATCACCCAGACTCTTTTCTAAATAGTGAGTATAAATTATGCTGATTACCATCACAGTCTGAGGTGATCTGAGGAGGAAAATGGATTATGATCTACAAAGGATGAACAGAGACATCAAAGTACTTAGTTACCACATCTGAGCTGCAGTCATCTTTTAGAATGACACTCCAAAGTACTAACAGGATAGTGAAATCTGGGGAAGTCAGCATCTGAAAGACTGCAAATCCTTCTTTCTGAAGAAGAAAATAACACCTTTCCCCCCCTTGTTTTATGCTTTCCAACCTCTCCAATCAAGTCTGCATCACAAAGGGACTTTGTTGTTTAGAATCTCAGATTTCCTCCAACCACATAAATGCATGCTTTAATTTGTATTATTGTTTCAGATACTAAGAATCATGAGAAAACAGAAGAGCTGTCCTATTTAGAGATGGTTATTTCACCAAACTCTGTGTATCTCAGGTATTTAAAAGACAGACACACATCATCTTAATATCTACTTTGACATACGCTGAGTAATAATACTTATGAAACCTAGCCACATGCAAATGATAAATTTTACCCATTATAAAATCAACCAACTACTCAGTGATTACACCTCAATCACTTTTCATATAAAGGAAGATGGAAAGGCAGTGATAGTTCACTAAAGCTTATTTTATCTTCTTGTCTTTAGGAGAAGGAGGCAAAATAGTAAATGGAGATTGTAGCTTATAGAGGAGAGTTGTAAATTGTAACATGGCAAATGTTTCTCATTAAGTAGAAACAAAATCTTTTACTACAGTTAGCATTCCATCTAGTATCCTAGGAGGTATGACCAGTTCATGCAAGAAAAAAAAGAATCACTTCTGATGGTACAGTTATGTCACAGCTGACATGGATGGGGTATTGCTAAACACTAGGCACAAACCTCTTCTTGTAAATCTACAGTCTAACAGCTCCACCAGTATCGTGAGGACAAGGACACTTCTGAACAGTGATGCCTTACAAACAATTCTGTGTTTTATGTAATAGTTTTAAATATTTCTTTTTGATTTATAGATGCCTTCATTTTCTCTTCCAGTGAATGTGCAAATCCTTGCTTGGTAAATATTAACATAATTGAACTAGCCTGTTTTACTCTGTGTTTAAAGATCTCTTTAAGCTATTAAGGTTTTCTTTTTTATTTAATTTCCCCTCTCCTCCTTTCCAACCAGCGAAAATAAAATGTACAACAACAAACAAAAGAATGTTTTCTTTGACACTTCCTACACTGTTAACTATTTGATACACATTGTCAGTAGCTAGCACAATATTTGTTCTTTGTTGGTATTCCTATTCTTTGATATTGCAAGAAAAAAATAGCAGCATTGTTCAAATACTCATCACTGAAGACTTCAAGTAAATATTTAGCACCTTATCCTTGGAGTTCCGTTTACGAAGGTCAAGCGGAACCACATTGAAGGGCACAGTGAAATACATTTTAAACTTTAGAGAACTCAAATCTGACAAAACGTGGCTGCACTTCCATTTTACTCATCTTCTCTGAAACCTTGTCTTTCATTTTCCTTTCTTCTTAAAGCGAGAAAGTGACTCTGTAGACCAAATTGCCCTTCTATCTGCAGACTTGTCAATCCTTTTTACATCTGAATGTTTTTAGCCAAGTGAAGATCTAGATGAACATACCACTATCTGATTGTAAAATTTATGTTCTTAATGGCTCTCACACTAAATATTAATAAAGACTTAAATTTAAGCGCCTTTTTCCATGCCCCTTCTCCACTGTTTTATCTTCCTTTGATTTTCATTTTCAAACATTCCAAGCATCTGTACAGAAAATGTTTCAAACAAAAGTGATGATAATTATGTTTTTCCCTAATTTCTTTTTCAAGTTTTTGTTCTTTCTAAGAGACTTAGATAATTTTCACTATTTTTCATATTTAAGTTCTTTTTCACTGTGAGGAAATAAGCTTACTTCTACTTCCTTTTAACTGAAGTTGAGGTATTCATTCCCTCTCCCTCTACAAGCAAAGGACTTTATGAAGTAATCAGCATCTAATCAAGCTGTAAAACTAGAAATTATTTTTTGAAAGTAAGAATGTGGATCTCAGCACTTCTCTGAGAACTTATCTAGCAAACACTGTAATGCGGTACTAAAATAGATGAAAAAATTACTAGATTTTCTGTTTTTAATGGTTTTAGGAAATGAACGTGATGAAAGTGAAATTTACACTGAAAGCCAGCCCAAAAGTAACTTAAGAGCAAGTTTCTTATATAATCCATGCTTAACCATAGAAAGAAGTTTTGAAGAGTCAATCTATCCTAGAAGAAAAAGAACATACATAGCAATCTCGACACTCAGATGACAGGAAACGTTACTATTTTTCCTCTTGTGCGTGCCTGATACCTGGTATTTAGTACTGATCAGTAACACCTTCCCACCTCATACAAGTAATAATACTTTTGCTGGAATGACTGGACTTAGAAGGTGAATCACAACTCTGCAACAGGGTTGCTTCAGTTCAAGATTTCTGTTTGCTGGGCCTTCTGATCAATAAGACTGTACTGATCACAGTCACTTGTGGCAAAAATTTCCATTCTTTCTGTTGAAAAGTGAATAAAACTGGAAGTTTTTGTAAAATTAACAGTGTAGATGATTACTGTGTTAGCTATGCTGATAAAGTGTCCTGTCACACTACTCAGTGTAGTCAAGAGGACTAATTCTGCACTTCCATGAGCCCCAGATCTACACAGCCAGATTAAAAAACCTCTAGCACTCTGCTCCTGCCCTCAGTTATGCGACATGCATGAAACATAAGGGGCTATAAATCTTCTTATGACACGAAGGTTGTTTCAAATCTACTGCAGTCACTGCTTATGAAAACGTCATCTCTGAATCCCACTCCCGAAGACATGGATATGTTTTTTAAAGTATGCAGGATACAAGAAAAAAAGAACAGTGACATTTTTTGTAGACTGTATGCTTTAATAGTCAATGACTTAGAAAACAGTTTATTTTTAAAACAAACATTCTCAAAATCTTTGATGGCATATTCATCAATCCATCTGCTTCACTGCAAATTCTTTGAAGTGCAGGTGGCTTGTAACGTCATGTTACAGCAATTAATGTAGTTTTTGAATTTCTCTTGCTCTTTCATGCTCTGTTGAATGGTGAAAAGGGGTTATCATCTTTAATTTTCCATCTAAACAGTATACACAATTAGGTATTTTCATACTTTTTTTATTTATTTCAATAAACACATGCATTACATGTTCTCATATAGAGCTACTGAATGTAATTCAACGACATCTTAAAGTGATGAGGGTGACAGTTCAAAAAATAAAGGATTAAAATGTAGATGCTATTGTGCTCCAGAAATAAAAACTGAATAAACACGTAAGGAAAAAACCATGACCCTAACTATATAACAGATAAGCTACAAAACTCAGTAAGTTCCTGAAATAAGCCTTATGTTTCACACTGTTCTATAATAAGCTAGCTATGGGATATGCGCTTGACTCT
>NW_008625272.1:0-38241 GCF_000691845.1 Merops nubicus | reverse complement strand
AGCAGGAATTAGACCTGCCTAACTCTTTTTTTCAGGCTTTATGCAACTAATAAAGGTCGTCTAACTGCTCAAATGACAGGGGTATTTCTTGAACAGCAGGTTCAGAGCGCTGTCTGACATAGTAATGGTTCTAGAAGATAGCATCCAAAAACTGTGAAAAGTTTACCGCTGCACATATATTGTGTGAGTAATTCTATATGTTCATCCTGAGAGTATTCGATCAGCAGGTTTGGTTTTTTTACAAAATATATGCTGGATAACAATCAAAAGTAAATTTCATAACTCAAAGGGGAGGCCAAGAATAACTGAAAATTTTCAGAAGCTTCTACATGCCTGAGTTTATGCTCCATGCAGATTTAAGACAATTCAATGAGTAGTCCACAATGAAACTGACGTCTTTGGTTTGGTGGTGGGGAGGGGAAGAGTGAAGGGGAATGAAAAGAGTAGCATCCCTGCATTCTTCCCACTGTCAATTCCACAGCAACTCCTTTTTAAAAATAACTGGAAATCCCTGGGTGGTCTGCTGGAAAGCAAGCCAATGGGAACGTGCTCTCTAGTTTGACAGTTTTGCAAACCAAATTCTAGACAGATGGACTTTAAGTCTCTAAATTACGAAGAATAAATGTGCTGTTCATGGTTGCCTTGTAAAGCCAGTGCATTTTAAGTTCAAAATTTTCTTTCACTGCTTTAGTCTTTTGTTTCTCAACCTCTGCTGTTTTTTCAACTATGAGTGGATACAGGAGGACTTCCATGCATGAAAGTACACTTTCTAAATGTATCCTCCATCCAAGTAGCATATTATAAATGTGCAAAACAGAGCACTGACATAAATAAAGGTATTCTCAAATTGGGTATTATTTGTTCTGTGAGAGGGCTTTGAATATTCTGTCATCCTCTGTTACACATTCGTGGATGAATAACTGAAACCGGCAGTCGTTTTGCTAAGGAAGCACTATGAAATGACTCTACAATATAACTTTAAAGTTAATCCCAGATTTGACTTTAACTACATCAAGTGAGGACAAACGGCAGTCATGTCCCAACACCCACATCAACTTACCTTGCATGCAAAAATTCCTCAGCAGAACCTGCTTATCTGCTTACACTTGCCTAGGTATATTAGAAGCTTATTTTGAGTTTCTTTTTTGAGCCTGGATATTTTTTCCCAGTTAATTGTGGGAATAAAACTGATATACCTTCAGGCAAATCCATGTTAAGACACTGAAAGACTGTCAGTTCTCCAGCAATGCCTTTTGCTTCAGTGGCTCCATACACTGGATTGAACCAGAACCCAAACAAACTAATACCTGCAGTTTAGTCCCAAAATCCACGCTCCTCCCTACCTTTAAGCCCTTACCAGGAAATTTTCCTGTCTAGATGGAGACTGGGGCTACTGCCTTCCCACTAGCTGCAGCAAGCTCCAGGACTCCTGCATTTGTGGAGACCATGAAGCCCATCACACTCCACACCCCTGACCTTTTCTGTGCTCTCATGCCTCCTCGGTCATACAATCTGTCCTTGTGCTATATTCAAGTACGATGAAGACACCCGCAAGGGCACTTACTGTCCTCACCAAATTTAGGGTTCTTTTGTGGAAGACAGCATTCAAAACCTGAAACTTTCCTGTGCTCAGATGCAGTTAGGAGTCCATAGGGAATAAGGTAACTGACAGATGCCTCAAGGATTCCCTAGTACTCTTGCATTAAGAATTATATGGCCAGAAAATATGTGACTATTTCCTAAGAAAACTCAGGAAAGTCTCATTGCTTCACAGGATATTACATGGGGCTGAAGCCATTTGCCAAACTAAACAGTGAGAAAGTGGCAGACAAACACAGTGGAATTCTGCAGTTTGGAAAACTGTATTTTTATCCAAATAGAAAAAAATAATTTACAAAACTGAATCCCGGTATTAATCTCTTGCATAGCTATAGCAAAACTTTCTCATGCTTGTGGAATCTGATTTACAACTTAGGCAAGAATGAAGTACCAGTTTTGTTAGTATCAAGAGTGTTTGAGCTATTGGATTAAGAATGAGTCAAGTAATTTAATCGTAGTGCACCTTGATTTACAAGAAATGTTGGCATACATGGTTTAGTTAAACCAGAGAACAGAGCTGACAGCTACCATTGGCTATATATATACATAGTTTGTTAGAATAAGGGGCATTGAATATTAAATCTGGTGACACATAGTTGAAAGTAAAGCAAAGAAAACAAGGCCCCAGAAGCCCCCAGAGTCGTGAGGGGGCAGGGGCGAGAAAAAATAAACAGAAAAGAAACACAGGTATAAACATTTCAGATGACTCATAACATTACTAACAATAACAAACAATTTTTCTCACATGCAATGAATTTTTTGTACGTTCTTAATTTGACTTATCCAACTATTGTTCCCAGCTTTTTTACCCAAAATATTTCCTGGTTTCATCTTGCAGGGGACAGTATATTAACTTTTAAATTAAATTGTGTTGGTTTGGGTTTTTTTAACAGAAGAAGATAACTATGTGTTGTGTGCCCAGAAAATGAAAAACTTAGGTATGTTTACTATGTACCGATTGGTGGACATACTGCTTCCTGATTCAGCGCTGTCTCCTTTCCCAACCCAATATTATTGTATATTAAGCTTCCTATTTCATTCTTTGGTTTGTTTTACAGTTCAGGAATAATATCCTACTCTACCAAAACAGTCCTTTTTTTTTTTTTTTCCCATCCATTTTTCTGTCCCTTTTTTCAACTGCAGGGATTTATTGTGTATTGGAGCTTACTCACCTATCCATGTTTTTCTTTACTGAGCAATTGCAAATGATACTCTATGACATACTATAAGAAGCTAGTATGCATAAAAATGCATACTAAAATGATGCAACAAAATGCAGTTTTATATTTTAGCCACTTCTCATGCATACTGACTGTTTCCCTTGCATGCTGGCACATTCAGGATTAGGAAATGATTATATGGCTTTTGCAGGAATTGTCAAGCTTTCATAGGTTACCGGTCAACACACTTCTGCAACCATAAAGCATGCAACAATTATGACAGTTCTGTGTATACGCCCCAAAAATAATCCAAATAGACCTCCAAAAAGGTGCATTTCTTCAGAGAAGAACATGACTTATCACAAATGCACTGAAACATTTTCAGGAGCAATGAAAAGAAGGTAGTGGACTCTATTTGATTTTCTTTCTCAAAAATGTCTATTTACTTCCAGGACCGGACTTTATTCACTAGGTTCTCCACCCTAACAATTACTCTTCTCAGAGACCATGAAACAGACTGCCTGATTGAGCCTCAAAGTATCCATGATCTCTGTTGCCCCAGCTTCCTATCAGAAACTGTCACAGTGCTAGATTTGTCAAGCTCAAAAAACCTGGTGAAGATCACTTGCCAACTAAAACACATAACACATTCCTGTGGGTCTGAAAAGGGAGTAAGAGGACTGTTACTAAATTGCTTTTGACTACTGATGGTTAATTTACAAAAATGGAAGCTTTTCTTGTTTGTTCTCCATTGTGGGCACAAGCCAACCTCATGAGGTTCAACAAGGCCAAATGCAAGGTCCTGCATCTGAGTCGAGGCAATCCCAGGCCGGGACTGGCTGGAGAGCAGCCCTGAGGAGAGGGACTTGGGGGTGCTGGTGGATGAGAAGCTCAACATGAGCCAGCAGTGTGCACTTGCAGCCCAGAAAGCCAACCAGATCCTGGGCTGCATCAAGAGAAGTGTGGCCAGCAGGTCGAGGGAGGTGATTCTCCTCCTCTACTCTGCTCTGGTGAGACCCCACCTGGAGTACTGCATCCAGTTCTGGAGCCCCCATTACAAGAGGGATGTGGACCTGCTGGAGTGTGTCCAGAGAAGGGCCACGAGAATGGTCCTCCTACAAGCACAGACTGAGAGAGTTGGGGCTGTTCAGTCTGGAGAAGAGAAGGCTCCGAGGTGGCCTTCCAGTATCTTAGGGGGGCCTACAAGAAAGCTGGGGAGGGACTTTTTAGGATATCGAGTAACAACAGGACTAGGGGGAATGGGGCAAAGCTGGAAGTGGGCAGATTCAGGCTGGACATGAGGAAGAAGTTCTTCACCATGAGAGTGGTGAGACCCTGGAATGTGTTGCCCAGGGAGGTGGTTGAGGCCCCATCCCTGGGGTCTTTAAGGCCAGGCTGGATGAGGCGCTGGGCAGCCTGATCTAGTGGGAGGTGTCCCTGCTCCTGGCAGAGGGGTTGGAACTGGGTGATCCTTGTGGTCCTTCCAGCCCTGACAGATTCTGATCTGTTTTAGCAGAGGACTTTAGAGCCCTATTGGCTCAATGGTTGGACTTGATGATCTTGAAGGTCCCTTCCAACCTGAAGGATTCTATGATTCTATGAAATCTTGCAACTTAACCAGGTAAGGAGATTTGCCAGTTATTCCTTACTAAATTTTAAGGAAGTTTAAATATATTCTTTTTCCATGGACTTGACAACATCTTTTAAAACACACGATGCAATCGGTTAAATCAACAAGGTAAGCAGAGCAACTATGTGGCCTTACTAAGTTTACATTATTCATAAAATGGCAGTATAGCTGAAGTTCAACAGTTTGCATAGTTTGCCTAGCGTAGCATGAAAATGTTTTTTATTTCATTATAAACACTTTCTCATATGCACATGCTAAAGTCTAGGAACAGACAGATGCTTTGAAAGTAATTATTGTTTCCAAAATAAAATACTACTGGCAAAAAAATAAATATTTTCAAGGAAAAAAAAATAAATTAAAATTTAGCTTCTCAAAGAATCCTATGACATACAATTATTCTATATGAAGTTCAACTTTTGTCACCTTCACTGCAAGAGCTATTATCACACTGGTACTCATGAAACAGAAGAGACAATTTACTTGGAAAGAGGAAAAAGATTTTACAGCTATATGCACTGTAAAATTGGCTCACATTAAGGCATAATGTGCCTCCCATTAAAAATTTGCCATTTACCAATTGCTAGGACATAATTGATGTTCACAATACCCTGATATTTCTCTCTTCTTAACATAGTAGATTATATATTTGATTTAATTGGGCAGTATTGTTACTGTTACTTTATTCTAAATAAAGCAGTGTAAACTGCTTTATTTAGAATAAAGAACTACTTGCAATTTTCAGAGAAGAAATGATACATTGGGTACACAGCATTGGAAACTTGTTATTAAACAGCACATGCAGCTGCAGAATGCTGTAACTTTAAAAGTGTCATAAAGGAATATGCAGAATTACAATGCCACAATAGGTATGTAATTTGATGTTAAATTCAGGGGACTGATGAAAAATTCAGAATCAATGCTCTTCTTAGACTCAGATACCCTCCTACTTTCCCTAATGCTACTTTTCTTTCACTCCTTTCCAGGAAGCCTGCTTTAATTTAGCTCCTTTGATCCAGACCTGCAATGGGATCTTCACAAGCCTCTTGAATGGACTGATGCTGTGATGGTTAGTGAATCAATTGCCATTTTCTGATTCTGCTTTCTCAGCTGAACCACCATTTAAAGCGGCTGCTTTTCACCACCTTTTGCCTCTGTCAAGCTGCTTCAACTTCCTTCCGTGATGCTAAAGTGTATCTCATTTCCACGAGTTCAGTACCATTTCAGACATAGTCCCATTGTTTTCTTTGTTCACCACAGAGTAACTAAATGGCTGAGTTACAAGAATAACGGACTTCTAGGAATGAACCACATGCATAATTTACACTTGTGGTTCATTATGAAGCATGAAGCCTTAGACATCAAGTGGCAGTCAGGTGCTTACAGCATCATTAACATATAGACACTGGAGCGCAACACTGAGGGAGCACTTCCTGAGCTATAAATGAGGTATGAGACTAAGCTGCTCCGTTTTGAGGGACAATTTTGCAGGGGTGGTTTTCTGGCCAAGTACTCTTTGCTAAGTACTTTTTTTTCCCCCTCTTTCTTTTCCCTTTGTGTGTGTGTGTTTGTGTGAGGAAGATTTTTCTGCTTTCACTAGTAATCCCATTGGATAGTAAGACCATTTTTACTGCATCAATATCAATACAAAAATAACGTACTGTTCCCTATGGATTATCCTAAATGCAAATCATCACTTGTTATAACATTCTGTGTTATTTTTTGCAGCACCACAAAAATAACACAGAATCCCCTTTTCAGAGCCCATTCAGAAATAAATGTCTTCAACTAAAATAAAAGCTTTACTTCCACGGCTACACTAACATGGCAATTATAAGATTCTGTTTTAACTTCTTAAGAACTCCCACATAAAGTTCAGTTGAGACACGGGGAAAAAGAGTGATTCTACACAGCATGATAGCTCATTTTGAATGTAAATTAAATCAGAAGCACACAAGGAGAAGTTTATTCTTCTGAGATTTCCAACTTAAGTTCAAAACTAAATAGTTTTGGATATATGCTTAGATAAGCAAACAGACTTTGAAACCAATAAATGAGTATCTTGGATTTTTTTTTTATTTTTGGTAAACTAAAAAGGTTTTAAGTTCAGCAAGCAAATTGTGACCAGTGAAACAATCTAAGTCACTTTACCAGGCACAAATTGCATGGCCATTCCTAACTCATGGGTTGAGAAAGCTTTAATTGCTCATTAAATGCATCCTATCTACAGTTTAAATAGAGAAGGTAGAGGATTGAGATTCTCCATTCATAATTCTTTTGTGAGGCTTTTTTTTCCTCCTTGAAAAACAGGCAAGTGAATTTCTTTGTGCCTTAGGGAAGGAAATGTGGAAACACACTTCATCATTCATTTCAAGAAAGAGAACACACACAAATTCAGTATAATTCCTCCACCTTAAAGCGTAACTTTCATAGCTTCCTCAAGGTCACTTTAAGCGTGATATCCAGAGAGGCTCCATCTTCTATCACCCAAGCCATCAGGCAAACAACAGCACTGGCAAGGGAATTTCTGTTTCATTTAATTGTGAGATTTTATGTTGCCTCTAGCTATGACTTTCAAATGGTTTTACAGGTCACTCTTCTGAGGTCTTGAAAACATAGCAAAATAAAAATAATTGCAGAACCACATCTGCAACCTTCATGTCTTTTCTCAAAGCACAGATCATCTGGATAGCGAACCAACAGAAACAGTAAACAGTTTTCCTACTTTTCCTTTCATCATTTCTACATCTCAGAGAAGACAATACATCCTGTTCTTTGTTACCGTAGCTTTTTGTTCCTCTGAAGAAAAATTAATAATATTCTGGAAGAAGAAAAAAAATAAGTACCTTTCAGCAACAGTTGTCCTTCCTTTTCTCTCCCCAGCCTAACATGTTACTTAAAAGTTTTTAGATGATAGTATAATTTGATAAGGCAGAGCACTTTTCAGAAATGGAAAATTTTCACTCAGAGTGAAACCACAGTCACCTATTCCTTCTCCTGTATCAATGCTATTATTAACCAAACAAATGCTTAAATTTAAATGCTTCCTTAAGCTATCTCCCTGGAAATGTATGAGTTCACTAAATGAGGGGTAAAAAAACAAAAACAAACAAACAAACAAAAAACCAAACCCAAAACACTAAAATCACAAACCCAAGACTACTAAGACTAACTACCCAAAACAGACTCAGAAAGGCCATAGAAAAGTGGCATTGCATTATGTGAAATTTAGAAGGCAAAAAAGGTCCTCTCAACTTGAGTAGAAGATTCCATTAATATACTTATTCTATGAAGAAGCAATGAGAAATTATACTGGGAAAGTAAAGGGGAAAACAGCACCTATTCTCTGATATTATCCTATATACCTAAGCTTCTGCTACTTAATATAGAAACCACCTACATCCATGAAACAGCCTTTGACATAGAGCTAAAGAATTCTCTACTCTGCCTCTCTACTCTGCCTTCCTATTGTGTTGGTTTTCACTACTTATTAATAAAATCATAAACTTTTAATGGGAACACTATAAGCAGACACAAAACATAGGAAGATGATGGGTGGATTTCTGTGGCAAACAAATCAAGAATAGCACATCAAGCAGTCATTTAATCATATGGTGCACCTTTGTTTGCTTTACACAGGTCCACTGCTTCTTTATTTCTTCATCTGCTTATTATAAATATTCTTCTGGGTAATGCCTGATACACTAATTTCTATCTAGGGACAAGGCTCTGTTTTGAAACAAGCATACAAACAAACACACATAGGACCCTTCTTTTATATTTCACCTAAGAAAAAGATACTGGGGGCTGACTTAATCATGAAGGAAAACAAATTTCTCCTTTTTTATACTGTGACAAGCATCACAGTATTGATGAGTATAGTAGTAGGTGGTTTATGTGCTTTCAGTATTTTAACCAAAAAGCTAGCTGTGGTACAGGCTGAAGTATATGCAGCACCAAATAACAACTTTGCAGATCCTGCTCAGTCCCCCTGAGCTTCCCTTATTCCACTGAGACTGCTCCGACTATAGTAAATAAATCTGCAGATTAAAATATCTGCACTAATCAGCAAAAATGGAATTCTGAAATCAGAGAAAGAGATGACAACGGTACTCAGTCAGATTCCTTTTGAAATAAACGGCAAGCAGGATCAGGCTTTGTGTACTGAATTAAAATAAAGCCTATACATAAAAAGGATTAACAAAAATAAGCCCACAGTTAATGCCCCAGCAGCAGTCATATCGTTGTCCTCCTGACAACTACCCCATTAAGTGCACTTAATAGCTCATGAGTCAGCAAGCACAAAACACAGGTGATAGCACTGGTAATTTGTCTATATATGTGAACATGGCTTCTTCAGAATGAAATCATGTGCTATCATTAGCGGAGTTAGGAAAACCCCAAAGAAACCTTATCATCTCTTCAGTAAATGGAGTAAATGCTTGGTTTTCTTCGTGTTCATTAGCAATACAGAAGGCTTATTTTCATTATGTGTATCTCAAGTGTACTGAATTCTGTGCCTAAAATTTCATGAAGGGAGAGAAAAGACAATACAATAAAGTGCTTCAGGTTATAATGGTAAAAGATTGTGATTTATTTGATATTACTTAGCTATTCTGCCTGTATCATAAACAAAGATTATGGCATAATAAATTAATCCTGAAGGAAGCAGTTGAAATTTACTATTCGTGTCTTTAGAGCCTTTGGTCACAATGAAAATGCATCTGAAATATAGAGACTTAAGCTGTCCTTTTTATTATTTATGTGTATCAACTTTCTCTTCAACACCAATTCAATTACTGTTTCTTCAGGATAAAAGCCTGCTGTGAATAAACTACAATGGGAGATGAAGAAGAACAAAAATAAATCACAGTTCTATAAGACTGAAATCTTTCTGCTATTCTTGGTGTACCACTTTTACTAAAAAAAAAAAACAAAAACCTGCATACAAAAGATTTCTACCCTGACTGAAAAAGTCCCTTAAACAAAAGAGTCTAGTGCACCCTTTGATTTTATGACCTGTTTTCTACAGCTGCAAAATCTGTTCATATGGTCACTTCCCCTTAAAACTTACCAAATTTGATGATAGCTACATCAAGTTTTAGACAGTATGATTCCAATGCCATCGATTAAATTACTCTAAATGTAAAATGGCGTAGCTGACAATTGTCTTATTTGGCTGGAAGATTTTTTTTTTTTCCTACTGTTCAGCTGATCTGATTGTAGAAGTGGTTCAAGCTGCAGGACAGAACAGTTTGACCTATTCTCCTTACTTTTTCCAAAGACAAAAAAAGAACTCAACAAAACACAAAACTTCTAAGTGAAGCTTTATTCTACCAGGTAACACAAATTTTGACTTGTATCAGACTTGCCATTTTTCAAGATATTCCTAGAAAGCTTAATTTCTAGAGTCACACTTCACAACGTTGGAATTATGCAGGGATTTTTTGTTTGCTTATACATCTGATTAGGAGATGGGAGACAGGTTGTAGAGTTCAACCAAAAAAGACAGTAAAACTATTTCAGATTAAAAACTCAGGCATGCCCAAAAGCAAGTAATTTGTTCAGGATTATATAGCATACTACAGCACGAATAGGAAGAGTATTCAGAATTCCCACTCACCTTGGAAAAACATGCAATAAAACCACTTATTCTAAATAAAACTTTAAATTAAGATGAATGAAACCACCCTAAACCAGTATTTCTAATGCCCGGCCTGAGGCTCAAAAAACCAAATAGCTGTTGATAGAGAAGAGAATCTGTTATGGCCTCTCAAAAACCCAAGCTCACCAAGGACAATGCATAAAAAGAAGAAGAGAAAAAAAAAAAAAGCCTTTCGCTGCCTTCTAATATTTCACTTTGACCAGATTCACACTTTTTCTGGAATGACTGTGCGATGATCTATCTGCATAATACAGGAACACCTTCCTACAGTTTTGTTTTGCCCAGTTTGTTTTAGCTGGAAAATAATTGTAAAGTTCCTTACAGTGTTCTAACCTGCATGTGTATTTTGTATAGGATTCTGAATGATTTAAGAGGCTACACAAAGGAAACAAAACCTACTCAATCTGAGCAAAGGTGGTCACTACAGAAACATAACTGGGTGCAGTATGCAGTCACACCTGGGATACCCCAGTTGAAATGCAGATCATATTCGGGCTAAAGCTATATAAAATGCACATTAAGTTACAGGCTAGCCTAACTCATTCAGAACATCTACTGAAACCCATATACATTAGTCCCCATGGACAATCTGTAAGCAGGAAATTTGAAAACTGATGTTTTCAACTGCTTCTGGTATTCTAGGCAATGGTAAAGACCTCTGCCCTTGTAAATCCCACTGCCATCAATGTTTTCAATATCATCATTTTAATTGTGAAATAATAACCTCAGGAGGGAACGCTTATCAGTGGCTTCTGGTTACATGGAATACTTCAAGCCTGAAGACTTGTAACAAAATAACAGTGCAGAGCCTGTAGTACAGAAAAAGGATCCATATGAATAAAACTGCCAAACCTACAGGCCTCAATACAGATGACTGAAAGCAAAAATATGCATGATTAATGCATGTGATTTGTGCTGAAATAACCTTGCATTTTGACTACATCACAAACTGCTAAGGAAGCAGTTTTAAGAGAGGAAGTTATGAATTTTTTCATTTACATCTGCTTGTCATAAACTCATTTTTTTTTCATATCATAACTAGTTCAGATTCTCTGAAGAACTCTAAATTTCTATTGGTTTTTTTTTTTCATTTTCTACCTCCAAAGAATAACGTACAAATGAAAAACATCATCTGTATACAGACTTTAAGCTACAGAATGATGACTACCTGAGTGAATTAAAATTTTCATACCTTTTCAAAGCATAAAAATACATAAAAACTGAACTGAGCACTGTCACCGTGCTTATTCACACAAAATGTTGTTATTGATTGGAGTTTTGCCAGAATAAATTTGGAATTAGAAAAAGCTTCTCACATGAAACTACAACACAAGGCTTTACCAGTATAAAAAAAAAGTGTCCCTTCACCTACAAATGCCTCATCTCTCTCTAGATGAAGTCATGACCTTGTAGTTAGTGTTAAAACTCCCACTGACTTCAACACAGCTAAACTGTCACTTTGCACTGCTTCACGGTGAAAAAGAAATAGTCATTATCTACCTGGAATCATTTTCTTCCCCTGCTTTTTGAACTTACTGAAAAATTTCAGCCTGTCTAGTTTCAAGTGAACTTTTAAAGTTGAATCTCTGTAACTACATTAGCTAGGTGTACACAGTTAAATTTCTTAACAGTCAAAAGAGCTGTTTAGACACTAACCTTACACAGACTTTACCACTGTTTCTTGCTTTGTGTAGCTTGCTTTGCCTTCTTATATAAGAATAGGTTAATGGCAACAAGCAACTTTCTCACAGAGCTGCCTCGTTGTGTAGCAGCCTGCAGCTCCTACTGCAGCCAATGCAGAACCCCACTTGCCAGCCTAGCTGAGGAGAGACTTGCAGCACCCTACAGTTTAAGCAGAGCATATGGCATAAACTGCAGCTGTAATTTTACTGCACGCGAATATATTAACTGTTCTTAAAGAAGGAGCTGGTACGAGAGAAGAATGTTGATACATTTTAATAGATAGTGGTAAGATTGTCTGCTGGGATAGCTATGCAGCTGACAAAATGTGCCTAGGTCATTAAGAACTTACTACTGACCCTGTTAGAAAACAAAAAGAGTGGCAGACAGGGTAAGACAGTAAATTAAAAACATTAGGTATTCTACTGTGTTTCACTAGTGGTATTTTGGAAATGCAACTCAACAGGAACGTACAACCCAAGTGTGCACTTACGGCACAGTTCTCAATAACATCACATACACATTAAAGTTTGAGAATGCTCCAAGTGAATTGGGTTTATGCAGACAATGACAAGCCTGCAAGTGGTCATATTTTATGACACCTTGGTCCCTGATAACTAGCTAGGTCATGTAATATTTATTTCAGTGAGTGTGAAAAATTGAAGGCAAAATTACGTGCTCTTTTGTATGTAAAGGGTTAAGTTATAGCCTTCATGAGCCATTAGTTGGAGATGTATTGGGGGAGTTAGCAACTCTATAGTTCAATATGTGGTGATTGAACAAGGACCATAGGTGCAGAGACAGAGAGAGGAAGAGAACTCAGTCAAATGATGCCTCTGGGGCTTTGCAACATATGGCCCATCAGTCAAGGGTCAAGCCCCCTCACAAATTGCATGCACTTTACATAGCCATCTGCATCAATAAATTACTCGTCTTCTGTAGCACAGGCACTAATGCATGAGCTGAAGGGACCACCCCACTTACAAAGAAACTGTTTCTTTATCATCATCATCATCATCATCATCATTATTGTTCACTTCTTCCATGCACATTGACCTAGCCCTTTCCACAATGGGATTTTGTTGTAGACAGATGTACTAACAAACACACTTCAGCTTGTTCTGCCTGCCTTATCTCCTTCCTAAGCAAATATAATCTTCTACTATGTACCTACAGGTTGAAGAAAATTAAAAGTACCTACCTAACAGGTATAGTGTACCCGTCACTCTTAAGACAGACTATGGATAACACTTAAAATAAATGATGCTCCTATTCAGAGTCACTGATTTGTTTCAGCTTTCATGAGACACACTGGATCAAAACTTAGCATGCATTTACATTTTTACAATTTCAAATAATTTGATTTCGTATTAGTACAAAAAGAGGTGGATTGCAGTGCTTAACACAGAGGTATTCACTTTTCCATCTTTTTATCTAACCACATTATAAAAACAAAGCTACAAACTCCTGCTTGGTGAACTCTATGAAATAAGTTTCTGTTTTCAGTCAGATGCTCAGTAAGCAGCTTTCTATAGCACAAAACATTCATTGTGATACCTAATATTCACCACACTACACCAAGGAGTATGCTGAAGACTGAATAATTCCAGAAAGTAATCTCTATGGGTAGTTTGAGACTATACTAAACCAAAACCAAGAACAAGCAAAATCCTTAGCTCTCCCATGGCAAATCCTTAATCAAAAAGAAAATTAAATTACATTGACCATTAGGCAAATAAACAAACTGGGAAATCAAATTCATTACAATAAGCTTACTCAAAGGCAACTCTGTCAAAGATCTTCCTGCTACAAGTATTTTTCCTGTTATTCCTTTGGTCCTAGTTCCTGCCCTGAATGCAGAAGACAATGCGAAAGTAGGTGCACTAGCCTAGCACAGTGGTTTTCATTCTTCTTTGACTTACTGACATCTAACTTTTCTCTCTGAAATGGATCTGCAGATTCCTCCTTACCAAATACATACCTATTGAAAACACCTTTAATTTCCCTTGTTTCCTTATAGTAACATGATCATTGGTTAACCACTGCTGCAATGCTATGTACCGCCCTCAAAGAACAAACAATAAATTTGTATGTTAATTTTAACTGCAGAAGTGTAATAGTGTCTCAAATAATAAAATAATGAGAAGGAATTTATTAACCCTTCCCTAGTTAAAACGGGCAGTATGTGTATGTGAATTGACAGGTGCGTACATATGGGGGAAAAAAAGAGAACTGCCTGCTATCATCAATTCAAGTAAAATGACTCCATGCAAAATATTTAAGTTTTCTGGGACAGGCAGTATTTGTAAAAGAGAGGGGAAATTCAGCTTCACCAGTAAGATGAAAATGAGGAGCCAGGAAGTAGAACTTCGAGCTAGCATTGCATCTAAGCTGCCAGGTGACAGGCTTTTGTTTTTCCTTAGTGGGAGACTCACTACATTGGAATAGTTGCTAATATCTCTTTTTTTGCTAAAGTCCAATCATAAACCCATACAGAACTCAAACCAATGACTTCAAATGAGCACTAGTATGGTGAAGACAATATAAGAGATGTGAGGTGATGAGAGAGAAGCAGAATATTATATGATACAGGCCTAGATATGAAGAACAGCACTTTTTGTTAGGACTATGGATGTAAATTCCAATTTCTTAATGCCTCTGTCTACAGATGGACATGTTTACATGCACACACCCATACAGAGAGAGGACTTTCTGAACTATATTACACCCTCCACAGGATCCTCCCTTGGACTCCTGAACACAGGTACTGTGGAAGCTGATTCAGTCATGAAAAGGTCATCTGCTTGCTCTCACTCTTGCTGATGTAAAATTTGTTTCCCTGACAGAGCTACTGCATGCATTACAAAAGTTAGTGAATGTAACAATAACAGTTTTTCAAGATACATATTTTTCCAGCTAAAGACAGACTGCACAAAATTGAAGCAGTAAAAATTACCACATAGGCAGCCTCAAGGCATTAAATTTCAGTAGGGCTGAGATGAAGCCAGAGAAATGGTATTTTACTGAATAACAGTAAACTCTTTGCAAATCTTACTCATACACAAGTTGAAGTCTGAAATGTGTTCTTTGGCAATAGAACAACCTAAAGGAGCTGCTACAGCTTATAGGGTTTCCTACAGATGAGGTAATATGAACTTCTACTTATTTCTTTTTTTTTCTGTGTGGTTGCCAAGTTCCAAAAAGAACTATTTTCACAGTTTCTACTTAAGCTACGTTGCTGCAGAAGCTAAACCAAGTCTGATGATCCAGTTTCCTTTACTCGTTATTTGAGAAAACACACCTTTGTGATGGTGTACTTCTTTCCTCTATCAAGGATGCTTTTGTAAAGAGAACACCTTCAGAGCATTTCAAAGATTTAAAAAAGATCTTTTGAGATCTGAAATGCAAAGATTTCAGGAAAAATCTTTGTCACTAGGACTTGGGCACATTTTTGTACATCAGACTTTCCATTTCTACCGGCAATGATAAAGTACTTCTAACTTAGAGGAGACAGTAAACGAAGACTCTTTGCAGTAGTCTCCTAAACATGATCCAGACAGACTTTGTCTAAGGACAGGAAGGAAGTTCATCTTATAGCCTCTGCCCTCTCTTCTGAGTGTAAAGTTCTCAGATACTTTAATTGTACTTTTAGTCAGTCAGTAGGATCTGTACTGAATCACTGGCTCAACGCAAGCTTCAAAAAATATGTTCAAAACTTCTAAACTGGAGTTTTCCCTCATACTTCACTGGAGCTTTTACAGGATTCCCAGTTTCTTTGTTAATTTAGCCCTTTTTCACAACATTTCAGATAACAAGCATGACCTGGCTAGAAAAGATGATGTTGAATACTATGCTGAAGTACTTATCAAAACCAACATTGCTGCACTGGATAGAATACCACATTGATATAACAATAACCAGAGAACTGTAAAAAGTAAGTTCTAAAAGGTGACAGAGAAAATGAAAATTAAAAAAAAAAAAAACAAAAAAAAACAAATCACCCAGAAGGAAAAAAGTATGTTGCTGTCCTTTTGAATTTTTTGTTTCCACGTGGAAAGAGCGGGTTGTCTGGGTCCAGCTCCTAGTAGCCAGCTGTCCACATCCCAAACACCACCAATACAGCTGCCACTAATTGGCACCCTCGGCACTCACAGCTCACAAGTTGTGGATTGAATGGCTTGTTGAGTTTGCAAAATGACCTGACCTCTTTTTCACCCTGAGGAGTGTCCTGCAAGGTCAGGGTGGAAGCATGGTGTGGAGAGGCTTGCTCAGCTGCTCTCTCCGTCACTACAAAGCACAGTTGCCTCAGTCCCCATCTCCGTGAAAGGTGGCTTCTGCCTTCCTGGCACTGGGATTCAGTGCAGAGTCTGAATGTGACCCGTGCTGCTACTCACTGCCAGGTCTGGCAGCTTTTGTAGGGCAGCATAAAGTTTACAAGAGGACCTTGATCTAGATAGCTCACCAATACGTAACTTTGCATTACCTTACATTTTACAGGCAGTTTTCCAGTGGTTTAATAGGCAGCTGTCCTCTGTGAAAAGTTCTCAATCATTTTTAATTGTCAAATTTGTCCAACCCTCCCCATTATGTATTTACTTGACAGAGAACACATGCATTATAACAATGAATTTTTGTACATTTTATAATTCCATGTCACAGAAACCTAATTCATTTTGAAGCACTGTATTTATACTGTAACTACATTCCCCAGCAGAGTGGGAAAACTAGAAAGCAATTAAAACCACAGAAAATGCTAATTTATCTTTGTTGTTTGGTTGTTTTGGTTTTGTTCTTAGAACTTCATCAATGAACAAACTGATGAATATTTCCTTTTATTAGATTAGAAAAACATTTTTAAACACTATTTTTCATTAACAATCCAGTATAGCTTTATTATTTTGATCAAACACTTGCTGCTAAGGAATCACTGCCACTTGCCCTGGGAAAAGCTTCAGAGATACTATCAAATCATGAAGAGATAAAAATAATACAATTATGTAAAGTGCTTCAAGATAAGAGGATGGTGATTTTACTTCTGACCTATAAACGATCTTCAGAGGAAAAAAAACTATAGCAGACCATGTTTATGTAATATTTAACACACCCAGCAGCCTTCCCAAATTTCAAGACCAACTGTTCCGTTTCTTTAAAATTATGTGTAAATGGAGTTAAATCGCTCTCACTTAAGAGTGATTCAATGCAAATGGCATCAAGGATGACAAGGGACTATCATAAACGATTTGACCCAGCAAACATCCCATGGGCTATTCCACTGTCCAGCAATGCCAGAGGTGAAAACGGTTAAGACACCATAAAAGAAAATGTCCAAAGATCCAGATGGCACAGCTGTAAAAATAGATTCCCAAAACCAGCATCTTGATTTTGCAGTCACCAGCTGCCACTCCACATGTGGCCGTAAGTGCTGGCTCTGGAATGGTCAGAGCTAGAGGTCAGACAGAAGTCCCTTTGCTACTCCAAAGAGCGATGCCAAAGATAAGCATGGAGTAACAGATTTCCATGAAGAGAATGCTGTCCAGTTTGTTAGCACTGGATATATAAATTCATCTACTCGCTTGCAAACCCAAGATCCTGTTTTTTTTCAGAGTACTACTCCTTATTTCTAAGAGCAAGTACCATTAAACAAAAAACAAAACAAAACAAAACAAATTACACTTAAAGTTTTGTACGTGCTTTCAAAGCAGGAAGTCATCCTCTAGCTTCTTAAACAAATGACAATACTGCACTGGTTTTCCCTGCCAATATCCAGCCATCTGTGAGCAAGCACGCTAGTGATCCCTTCTGGATTTGAAAAATATATCTTGTTCCAAGTCTTGTGACTTTCATCTAAGTCACAAAGAAAAATGTATCGAAAGTAGGAAAGATCACACGTGGCATGACTGAACAGGTGACAGGCCACAACAGAGTGCCTCTTAACAGCTGAACTGTGGTTGACAAAACCAAAGAGGAGTAAACTAAAGATTTAGTCTTTTTGGCATAACCAAAGGTCATGTTGTTCTAAATGTGAAAACACACACACAATCCATATATCTAGGTGTACATTTCTACCTTCTGTGCATAAAAGATAGCAGCAAATATATCAAACAAAATCTCTGCAGACCTTAAAATATGTAAATCAGGCTCATTCTTTTTAAAGGAAGGAAATACTGGGACACCTTCAACACTGACCAAGTTCAGAATATTTTCAATTTTACCTCACCATCTCCAGTTTTGATCTCAGTTATATATTCCAAAATTTACTGGCATCTTTCCTGTGTATGAAAAATGGACCAAATGAGGTAACAGAAAAAAAAAAAAACCCACACACACAGGTGTTTATACGCTGACAGACATTACAAATAACTGTTTCCATATTCACTATAGAAAAATTGAAAAATTCTGATTCAGGTATTAGATCATGTTCCATATTTGAAATTACACTAGCACTTGAAATCAACTTCAGTTTCACACTTTGCATTATTATAGTGTTGCTCCAGAGAACAAAAAAAAATCACACAGTAGAAATTAAATTTCAGCAGGGGCCACAGCTGTTACTGGGAAAGTTCAGGTTTCTGAAGCTTTCAGTCTACTCTCACCATGATACTAAATTTTTTTGCAATGAAGCTATTTCTACTGAAACTACATCCCCTTTAAAAATGAAACTGAGAGAAATTTGAAGATCTTCTCAACTGGAGTCAGCTGACTTCAAAAGGCTGGTGTGGTGTCCTATGGCACAGACTAAAGCAGCTTCCAGCAGATCCTCTCATTCCAATGCAAGCACTTGTAAAATGTTCAGGATATTAGATTTGTACTATAGCAAATCCTATCTTCTTAGCTGACTACATGTATTGTTTCTTGGAATATACACATTATTACTCTCCAGCTCTGGGCAATTACAAGACAAATTTAATCTGTTGAAAATCCAGTGTGACCTTTAAGGAGGAGAAGAATCAGAAGCTCAAGACAGGTTTGGGTTCTGAAACAGGACAAATGAGAGGGAAGCAAGCCTTCTTATACAGAAGAAAAGATTTCTCATTTTTTATTTCAGGTAATTTATTTTCCCTTTTAGTCTCTGAAATTCTCAGTTTTATAAAAACTCAGTAAAGCTTATTTCCTATGAGGTTCAAGAGTCCCTAGTCAACTGGTATATTTATTAGCTGCCTATGAATTCTAGTAACATCAGGATACTCGATATAAGTGACATTGCATTAAATATATTAAACTTCTCGAGTATTTTTACTGACTTACGTAAATCATTGTCGTGCTAGAAAAACAGCTAAAGACTGGCTTAAGCTAGAAACTGTTCCTCATTAGGAGTTGCAGAAAATTGTACTTTAAAAAGAAAAGAGTAGTTTCTTAATTCTACTCAGGAACATAAGAATCAATTATCATATGGTAGAATGTCTTCACAGGACAGGAATGTCATATAGTGTATAATACAAGACACAATAAGACTTTTTCTAAATTGTACATAGATGCCCCATATCTATGAGTTGTTCATCCTGATGCATTTGTAAGGGTATGTTGCCAAGCTAGTTAGTATAACTAAGGATTTTATTTTTATTCCCTAAATTCTAATGTAGAAAACACTTCCAAAAGTTGTTAAATTGACAGCTATTCATGGCAATAAAGGCTATCAACACATTGGAAGTGCTATCCCTTATATCAATCAGATCTCTTAATCCATGGAGTCTAACCTGGAAGGATTTCCTGTGTATAGGAGTGAAGGTTGAGACATCAGTGTAACTTAAGCTTCTCTGCTGCAAATGCCAGGAGAGGCTACTTGATGTCAACATGTTCCATGCTCATGTTGTTGGGAGAGGGCTGTAGCCTGATAATTTATTTCATACTAAAACCCAATATGTTTATCTTGCCAAATCTTTGCCTATTCAGACCCTTTCCCTTTATTTCCCATTCCTTTATAAAAAGAGAAAGATTGTGGTTTGATTTGTAGATCAATAAAGTTCCACAACTGGAATTAAGAAACAGCATCAGAAAATGGAACTATGGGGAAAAAAAAGAAAAAAAAAAAAAGGAGAAAAGGAGGAAAGACCACCTAACTAGACTTGTTATCCCTAACGAATTAAAATTTTCAGCACTGGGAGGAAAGGAAACAAGAAAATTCTAGGGTAGCAGCGTTTGATAAGTGCATCTGGTTAGTCTGTGTGCTTCACCTAGAAATAAATCTAATTTCAGTGAGAACATTATGAATTTTTACACAGCTTTCTTAGCATCTGAACCAGTCTTTATTCAGTGTGCTCTTTCTAGTACTGTTGAAGATTCCCTGTGTAACTTAGTAATGTCTGCTAATAAATATCTATCCTTTTTCATGCTACAGAGGAAAAGGAGGGAATCAGAAAGTACTTACACATTGAAGCCAAACACTACTGCTTTTTGAGTAACTCAATACACACAAGACAGTTCCTTCTGCAACGTCCAAACATGAACAAACATTTATCTAGATGCTTCAAGCAACAAATGCTCTGGCTCTTCATCCCACAAATCATAGGAGCAACGATGCCAAGCTTTAAAGCATACAACGTTTCCTTGCCAGGCTAATAAAAATATTTCTTTCTCGTGCAATTCCTCTACTTCATGCAAGTTGTTTCCACTACGAGGCAGACAGCTGCATAGGGAATTCTTCTGGAACCTGCTGCTCCACAAGCATTTAAGGGCACTCTTCCCCTTCTGCAATCCCTTTACAATGGCATGCTTACCTTTGGAGTACTAAGTATCAGCAAGCCATTAAACAGGAATTTTTTCTGCCTCTCTCCCTATATAGTTTTACCCTATGACACCATTAAAATGACCTACCAAATAAGGGGTAAAAACCTTGAGCATCAGAGCTAATGGGTGGTTGATTTTGTGTTGCACAAACACTACATTTTAAGCTTCTTGCAAGATTTCTTTAGAATTTCAAAGTCACAAGACAAACATGGTTGGAAGGGGAAGGAAGTATCCTTCACTTCATCAGCTGAAAATGCTGGAAAACCAGACACAAACACACCCTGAGCTGATGAAAAATAATTTTAACCCCCTTAATTTATTTTATATGCTTATACTACAATGACTGCAACACCACTGCTCCAACTGTTAATATAGTATAACCATTAGTTCTTGCTGATGTCCACAGAAGGGATTTCTGCTAACTCAGATCTGCTCTCTTCTGATCAAAGGAAAATGACCTCATTTCTCTGGCCCGTTCTTCTCCTCAGAATCCCTGTTCTTTTGAAGATCTGGCCTCAGCCAGCTGCTAGTGCTATATACTCACACAGAAAATAAGCATGGAGAGGAAAAAAGGGGCAGCGGGGCAAGAGGAAGACACTTCTTTTACACTCTTCCCCTTCAGGAAAGTAATTTTCCTCTTACCCCAAATTCCAGTTTCAGAATACTAGGGATGCACCTAATCTACACTTCAGTTGTTAAAACTGTGAAATGATTACAGAAGTGTAGCTGAATTGAACAGTGATGAATTACCATTTTTTTCCAAAAAAGCTTAGGATTACAGAACCAACTACTTCTTACACAAGAAAGGATAAAAAAACGGACAGAAATCATTCCATCAGCAGAAATGTGGGTTGTGGTGTTTGTTTGGGTTTTTTTATGTTTTGTTTGGTTTTGGCTTTGGTTTTGTTTTCCCTTTCAATGAAAGACCCAGGCAAACAAGACATTTTCTGTGTCATGGTTTGTCACTCATGATCAGCAGCTGGTGATTAAAAGAACCTTATGGCTTTAAACCTGCTTCCTCGTAAAGAAGAATGGCAACATTCATCCCAACTTGCTGAAAACATGAAACAATCAGGTAGAGCCTTGGGAGGTGGACAAGTAAATAAATGTGCAACAGCTGAAAAGCAACATTTGTTAAAAAAAAAAAAAAAAAAAAAAAACACAAAAAACCCCCAAAACAACTAAACAAACAAACTCACGTATACAAACTCAAGCTTTCTTAGGCTTCATACTAACGTTTAAATTAGGGTTCCTGTTGTGATGATCATCTATTGTTTTGCTGGTTTTCATATTGCTTCTTAAAAACTCAGATTTAAGCCCCACAGAACTTTCCTTAGGTGAGAAAACAAGCAGGAAACAAAAAGCGAGCCATAAAACCACCTCCATGAGTCTTCATCCATGGGCTAATTTGCTTAGAAGAGACAGAGACTGTCTCTCAAGGCTGAGCAGCACAACCATCTGCTCAGGTTGTGAGTGACGAGCTAACTGAGCTCAGCAGCAGGCAGCCATACGGTTATTTAACTCTGCCTTGACCACCAGCAGGAGGTCCAGCACACTACAAAGGTTCAAAGGTAACAGGAGGACTAACACCTGGACAAGGCAGTCAGCTGGAAACATTTCCACTTCAGAAAGGCAGAAAAAGGAGGGTTTAGAAACTAGGTATCTCTGAAAGAGGAAACTGCATTTGAGCAAGCCCCTTCTGCCTCACCCCATCTCTCAGCTGAACAGCACTTTCCCTTTGGCTGGCATTCACTTCAGAGGGCGAGGGAGCCACGCCACAGAGGGAAAGGGAGATTGTGTAGCTGCCAGGGGCAGATCAAGTGGATGCTTACCAGGGGTCTCCAATTAGAAAGCCTGCTTGAAGACCTGACCCATATGTCCTCTGTAGGATAGGTCAGCAGGCAGGTACACATCAAGGTGATGAAGGCACATGGTACCTGCCTGCTGTGAAAATGTTCCCAAAACAGACCTTTTTGAAAAGGTCACAAACTTACTTCTTCCACGACCTCCATTAAATAAGCATTGTTTTTTCTATCTTTTACTAGTGTATGCCTCCCAGATCAGTGGTAGGCTCTCATCAGTTCTACAGCAAATATACTTCTAAGTATTCATGGTACTAAAACAGATAATGAGGAAATATTCCTGTGTCACAGAAGGAGGGAGAAACACTACAGAACCCCACAGAATAAATACAGTTCCCCTCACAAAAGGCCAACAAAGCTGCCTGAAAACTACTTTAAAATTTCTGTGAAAATGATGATAAGAATATTTGTAGTTTATTTTAAATAACATACATCTCTGACCACAACAAAAACCAAGGTATGTGTAAAAAGGAAAAAAAAAAAAAAGTTATAATACTTCAAATAGAATGTTGGTCATTCAAAATTATCTGGCTAGATGAAATGGCTAATCAATCTCAAGAGACAACAATGAGTATCTCACCTGGTTTACATTAAGCTATTATTATTTTGATGATCAGCAGCATAATGGTATGCAAGCTGTCTGAGGTGTTTTCTCAATCCACAAAAAGTCCAGTTCTCCAAAAAGTGCAGTTGTTCTTTCAGCTGCTCTACTTAGGTATCATATCCCAATCATTTGAGGTGATATTGTTATATCTCATGAGAGATTAAATATGGCCTTGGTAGTCTTCATGCTGTAGTACAGTACTCTGTACATGCCACTTTAACTAAAGGTTGGAGGAAGCATCATCTCTTCTAGTCAGCTGCATAAACTTGGCACAAATCCCTTATCATGTGGTATAATAAATTCAGTAGAATTTATGCTCAGCCTTGATGCAAATCAAATAGGCACTGCAAAATAGTCTAGCTTAAAAGAGATGATTATTAACGAACACTGAAACATAATCTCTCTTACTATGTTTTATTAAACCTTTACTCTTTCTACCAAGGCTGTCAGTGGAAGTGCCACCACCTACCAGGGTGCATTTGTAGGCACATGAAAAACTATGGTAAGACTCCTTGTTCCTTCCAGATCACCAGGAGATCATTCTGAACTGGAAATGGACACATACAGATCTGACATGTCTGAGAATGGCAAAAGATGCTAGATTAAGTGACAAACTTAACTGATTACCCTTCTTAAGGAATTTGTATTAATAGCTTGGACAAGATTTTACTTTTCCTAATGGTAAACTAATAAGCAATGAAGCTAACCAAGTTGAACAAACATTACAACAGATGTTGAAAGACAAGACCTCAAATTTATAACCATATCAGGCATCCAGAGAGTCTCTAGATCAGACAATGCTCAGGTCTCAAAATCCTGACTTCGTGATTAGAAACCTTTTTTGTCCCATTGGATTGAGGAAGTTGATGGAATTTGTGAATAGATCTCCCTTTGCAAGGTTCTGCGGGGTTTTTTAAATGTTTGCCTCATTTGTAGCATTCCCACCGTTAATGTATCTTACCCACTTTCTGGTGAACATTTAGGGAACACCACCATCACAGACCTCACAAAGGCTGCTGATCCCTCTGCCATCCAACCACTGAGCCACTGAGGTGCATTTGCTTATTACTTTGAAAAGCTAGTAATCATCACATAGACATAGATCTTCAGAGATTTAAGCTAAGTGAGTCAGTGTGTTAATTATATGCTAAGGGACTACACACAAGAAATGGAAAGTAGTAGTTTATTGCTTTCCCAGGTTTCTCAGGTAATTAGAGCAGCTTCTGGAGATACATGGCACTGTACCAGAATCTATCATCACAATGGGCTTCACTATAAAATGCACAGAATTAATTTTTTAATGAAAATCCTCTACTGAGTGTCACAGCCAAATTCACCTGATAAATGTCACTGAGCAACGTCATTACTGGCTCATCAACACAGGGTGTTTAAAGCAGATGGTAGAGCAATGCATCTTCAGCACTACAGCCTGTTAATATCAGACACCTCCCATAAAAAAATTAAAATTGGCCCCCTGTCAGTCAAACATGACAGTACTTTGGATTTCTCCCTCATGATATTCTTTAGCCTTGAGGCAGATATGACAGGCGCCTTATTAAATTCCAAAAATAAAATGTAGCACAAGAAGGCAGCGCATTCCAATGAGACAGCAGACTTGTTAAAATGCAACATGCATAAAACTTACTTCATTTTGTTTTAGCTATCATCAGTTTCATCTTTTAAAAAACCCAAAGAACAACTTTAGAAATGTGGTGTTTGTTGTATATGAATTAAAGCAACATGTCATGCCTTATATTTCAAAGTCATTAGAAGTCTTTAAGGCACTGCATAGATATTTTGCTTATTTTTATGAAAATAAAAGCTGGTATTTTTATTCAGTGCTCTATGTTCAGTGCTTGCATTGCATTATTATTGATCCCAACCTGCACAGGAAGCAAGGAAGCTAACTATCCTGCTATACAAGGGCATCACTAAATCACGAAGATTTTTGTACAAGCACGGTGACTGGTCTGTACATACCATGTTCGTTAGCTACATAGAACAGGAAAACGAAGCTAAACTCATTCAAAAATCTTCCAAGTTAAATGGAGAGACTGTTGAGAAAGCACAGTTAAAGCACTCACAGATAAAGACATTATCTAATATTTACTTTCAAATTTAACTGCACACCATGATTTACACAAATTAGGACATAGGTTAGGATTATCAGGGCATACTAAGGCAGCACTGAACCACACTAGAACTCAAACCTGTAAATCACACGGGTTGCTTTCAAATGCTCTAACGTAAGGTGGAATCCTGGGTGCTGTAAAATCAATCCAATGTTGCCTCCAAGGTCAATGAAATCAGCATTTTCCTTATAGTCTTACATATATTTCTTAAATAACACATGAGACTGTAAGGATTGCTCCTACCATCTCAGGTACAAGGTATACTGCCTGAGTGCTGACAATAACACATGAGCAGTGGGACAATTCCACCAGAACTTTAGCATGTTTTCAAGAAGCTTAAGTCATGCATTTGTTGAAATTTTTGTAGGATTCAGGCTGAAGCTGTATACAGTCGGGCCATTCTCATTTAGGGTAATTTATTTCCTTCCCAGGGCTTATTAAAGGTTACAAAATTCCTCTGCAAATATCCAGAGAAAGCCTAACTAAATCTCCCTCACCGATGGTTTTTGTATCTCAATATTGCATATCCTTCAAACTCAAAAAAAAACCCCAAACCAAACAACCAAAACCAAAGCATGATATTCATGCCAAAGTCACATCTTGCCTCCCACTTCAAAACTGTGGACAAACGGATGCCTGTAGTGAATAAGGTCTCTGTTCTAGTTTGTGCCACACTTGAGTTTGAGAGTCAAGTGAGGTTGAGATGGTCATGAACTTAGGGACAAGAGGCTCTCTATTCATTCCCAGGCTTTTGTACGTTTTGTAGAAACAGCTTCTTCATGTCTGCAGCACGCTATACCCCCCTTTTTTTCTGTTGCTTTGCCTCCTAGACATTAACTCCTATGGCTCTGCAAAATACATGCCAAAAATCTTCTTTCACTTTTGAAATAAAACGGGACTGATTTAAAACAAATGCTTTCATTTTGACAACACATTTGCACAAACAAACTGTGTCAATGTTGATGTGGCAATAACAGAGCAAGACAACCGAGTTCTGCACTTCTCAGGGACTGCCCTCAAAATGTCAGCGACCGTAACTCTTGCCAACATGCTCTGAAAATGAAACAGCAATGGGTTCATATTTTTCAGTGCAAGTCTTTTATGTCTGCTTTCCATGTACAGTAGTTGGTTTCAAGTGCTGACTGTACCCTCATCTGAAACCTATTTTAGGAACTGTAACCAAAGTGTTACATGATGCATAGAATGACATTTTCTATTGCCAAAAGCATGCTCTTGAAGGAAAACAAAGCAGGAGGAGGGGGAATGGGAATCTATTCCCACAAGGCCTAAATGTTGTTATCTCTAACTGCCAAATACATGACATCTTGCTGCCACTTCAAAGCATTTCTTTAGTTTCTTGTGTGACGTTACTTTTATTTTTTCCTGAAGCAAATGCCACTTCTTCCAAATTCCACTTAACCTGCACATAATACTTTAAGACTTTGAGAGGCTGTGCCAATGGCAAACCATAAGGCAATTCATACTCCATCACTAATAGATAGATATATATACACATACATCTCACAGAATCACAGAAAAATTTCTGTTGCAATACCTTCTGGAGGTGACCTGGTAAGACTCTCCTCTCAAAGCAGGGAAAACTTCAAAGTAGTCATTTTGCTGACGATCTTTTCCAGGTGGGTTTTGACTACCCCAGGAATGAAGATTCTACCACCTCTCTGCGCGTCAGTGCCCATGCCACAAATCACTACTCTCACCATGAAGGATTTTTCATCATTATCTAGCTGAAACGTTCCTTGCTGCAACCTGTGAGGCCATTGCCTCCAGCCCTGTTGCTACACATCTCAAAGGAGAGTGGGACTTTCTTCTCTGCAGTCATCTACTAGGCAGTGAAAGACAACCATTAGATTCCTCTTAGTCTTCTCCTCTTGAGGATGAGCAGCAGTGGATAATAGTCTCCTTCAGCCTGCTCACTATACTGTTGCTCTGTAGCCTAGTATGTGCTTAGACTTCACTGGAACAGGAGCCCAATGTGTATATACACACACACTCATAAAGCAAAAGTGTTGGGATGATCAAAAAACTTAAAATGAAAAGGCTTATGTTTAAAATATTAAGTAAAACAGCTCTACAAATTACTCCACAGTATATGACAGGGCTCAGTAAAATACCTGTGTTTACCTTAAGATCTCCTGGTAATAAAGGATGGTAGCTTAGCAGTATGTGAAAGCTTTGGATTAATACATCCATATTCAAAAACATATAGTTAAAACTCACATTCAGATCAGAGCAAACAAGCAATCTAAATGTACAGCCTCTTCCCAACACTACTTTTGCTTGGCTATAACTTCAATATTATGGCCAAAAGGACCCTTAGATAAAAATGAGATGTTACCATTCATTTTTTCCATATGCAAACATGAATGATACTACAGTTGTCTGCGGAGCAGTTTGAAGGACTTACCCAACTGATCAGGATGAAGAACCATCTGCAAAGGAATTCGAGGGACCTGACTGATCTAAAATACTCTAGTTTGTTGGGATCTAGTACTGTAAGCTGAAAAGTCACCTATAGTTGTTTTGAAACCATAGCAAGTCTCCCAGCACCAAAGCAACGATGACTTGCCATTGGGAGCCATAATAATACAGCTTTCCTCCAGGAAATAATTCATATTCCTTTGTACTCCATAAATCTTTTGAGCGGTCCCTTGAACAAGCCTTCTGCAATTGTGTTTTGCCTTCATGACACTTTGGTTTTCAGTTACTTTAAAGATTTTTGTTTCTTTCTCAGCATTCAAATACCAGGTTTTAATTAGCTGTCACACCAGCATTGTCTTTTTATACACTCACATCACACTACATATGACTTTCTTTTTTTTTTTTTTTTTTCTTTTTAACATAGGTAATGATAAGTGGGATAGATTTTCCTAATGGGAAAAAAAGAAAGGCACAAGTCTGGCATAAATTGTCACAGAAATCACTTGACATATGCCTTTTTCAGAGGAAAAGGACAAAAGCTAAAATCACTAGCCTCCTGTACAAGTAAGTACAAGCAAAAGAACATTTTAAATGTAAAGATACATTTTTACTGAGGGAGAGAAATACTAATGAGATGCTGTAACTTAGTGTGAAACTAGCAGTACCAAAAACTGTTAAACCTCTGACTGGACTCAAAACTACAATTATCATCATTCTGGACAGATACGTGAGCAGAGAGATGAAGCCGGAAAGAGTTTTCTCATTTCATTTTCTCCTCAATTGACTGAAATATTTTAAAATAACAGGCACGCTGCATGTAACATTTGCCTGCTTGATCTTTCTAAAATATAAGGAAAATTCTCTTGTAGAACCTCTTGTCTTATCTGTGTGGATGGGACCATATATTTTACATCCATGTTGTTGCCCACCAGGTAGGGAAGGAGAGAGAAATCTCCATTTCATAAAGAGAGGTGCAGAGAAGGGTATTTATCCCAAATTGATGTCAAAGCTAAGAACTGAAATTAGACCTCCTAAAAATACTCCAGTATCTTACCTTCAAGATCCTTATTTTTCTCTAAATGGATTCTCCAGCTATTAAACATTCCAGCCCCTAAATGGATTACCGCATCAGCAATCAATCACATTTATAAGGTATTAAAGTTACTTGAAAACTTGATAGCTAACTTCAATCCAGAGGGACAATATCAAACTAAAATTCTTACTGCATTGTGTGGTGCTCTGTATTTTTTTTTTTTTTGCATTTGATTTCTTGTTTTGACATGTTACTTGAAATATTAATAAACTGAAAACATTATCTGCTTAAATTCATGATCTCATTTTTGCAAAATTTATCTTGAAGCACTTTTTGAAAAGGAAACAAGGCATTCTTGTTCACTTACTAATTGAGATAGCTGTTTTTTTCTTGTGTGTAGTGTTACTTGAGTAACTCACCAGATCAATACTACTATGTGTAAGAAAATCTTTCCCCCAAAATACAGTAGCTATCATTTCTATTTCTTATTCCAGTTCATAATCACAAATTCCTCCATGGGTTTATCATTTCTATTTCTTATTCCAGTTCATAATCACAAATTCCTCCATGGGTTAACACTGCTGTTCACTTTCATAACTGAGAAGGTTACATGTAATTAACTACAAGCTTGTTTAAGATGAGGGAGCAGATATTTCAATTGCACATCAAACCCAAATATGAGTAAGTAATGAGAGATGAAGCAAAAAAGCATATTGGGGAGTGACCACCATTTTGAAAACCAGGTATTTGAATTGAACACTATGATGGAGGAAAGATGTTCTGACCTCCAGAAAAACTGATGTAGCAGACTCAGTGTACCACTGGGAGCATCCCTTCCAAACCTCCACTATCATCTGCCCAGACTTTTGGGCCCCTGAGAAAAGGTTATGCACTTACAGAAGGCTCTTCAGCTAAATGGTCTTGGACCCTGGACGTGCTTCCACTGAACGTATCACTCCGTATCAACCAACTAGTCCTGAAGTACTACATCTGCATGTTTTTTGAACACCACCAGGGATGGTGAATCTACGACCTCCCTGGGCAGCCTGGTCCAATGCCTCACCACTACTAAAGTGAAAAAAAATTCTTTCCAATATACAATTTAAACCTCCACTGGCATAACTTAACCCCATTTCCTCTTGTCCTATTGCTAATTACCTGGGAGAAGAGACCAATACCCACCTCACTACAACCTCTTTTCAGGTAGTTGTAGAGCACAATAAGGTCTCCCCTCAGCCTCCTCTTCTTCAGACTAGACAATTCCAGTTCCCTCAGCTGTTCCTCATAAGACATATTCCCCAGATCCTTCACCAACTTCATTGCCCTTCTCTGGACCCGCTCCAACTCCTCAATGTCCTTCTTATACTGTGGCACCCAAAACTGAACAGAGTACTCAATCAGTTAACTTTTTTTCTGTGAATGATGCATCATGCAAAACAGATAAAATTTTTAACCACGGAAACAGTATGTAATGTCTAAGAAGTTTTAATCTTTTAATCTTTGAACAGGCTGTTACATGTTGCCTGAGACAGAAAGGGTAGGACAACCTGAGTAGATGAATGATGCAGAAGCGTATGCCCCCAGAGCCTTCTTCCTGACATGGTCAAAATACTGCAGGAACACAAGCTGAAGAACCTATGAGACTAATAGAAGTTGGAGCTTATGCTTCCACTCTCTAGGTTTTGCTGGTAAGCGCAGAAGTCAGTGGTGCCCTTGGCTGCACTCTGGTGATCCCTGGAGAGCACAAGAAGTGCTCAGTCCTTGTGGTACCTCTATCATCAGGTAAAGTCTTCCGTTGTACTGAAAATATGAGGGGGAAGAAAATCTCTGCACCTTTCAGCTATTGTTTCCAGCCCTAGAAGGACATGCTATAGCTCTTCCTCCTTTATTTCCAGTAAAGGATAAGGCAAATACTTTCAAAGAAATCTTATCCTTCCATTGTTAATTATTAACGTAATGTTATATGAAACATGTGTCCTAGGGAATTTATTTAAAAAAAAATTATTAAAAAAATTTCAAACAATGTAGAGGCATGTAATAAACAATTTAAAAATAAACCAAACCACCCCAGCAGCTTTAAAATATGCCCACACTCTTAATATTGGCACTCATCACACAGTAACTCAGGGGCACCTCAACTAATCTGAAACCACAGAAGTGCAGTGTCAACCTGTAATGACACAACATTATTTCCTTTTTTCCCAGGAGTGCCTTATGTCATATAAAATACTTGTTAAAAACTCATTATGAGCTTTGAGAAAATACTAGCATTATATCAGTATATAATTCTTCAGCGCTACAGAAAAAAAGTGTTTTTTCATATTTGTTCTGTGAAATACAGAAGTTGATGCCTTCACCAATCTTAGTTTCACCAATTAGGTTTAATCAATCAATAACAGAATTCTTATAGAACAAAACTGTAAGAACTGTTTTGCTTTGTTGTATTTTTTTCCTTTAATTCTAAAAAAAAGTGCACTTACTTACTGAATGGATACAATGGCATTTTTCAACTACCAAACCATAAAAAAATTAAAATTTTATTCAATAACTTAAAACAAGGTATCATAAAATGTAATCATCTGTCTTCAAAGAGTTGTAACCTGTACTGTTAAAAATCTCTGAACGAGACTTTAACAGATCAAACAGCTAAAAACTGGGATTACTCTGTTCTTTATACCAAGGCTGCTAACTGACAACTAAACATTTGGGTACCCTCCTCAAATGATCCTCAATTTAAAGCCATACAATTAAAAGGTATGCTCAATGTTGATATGAACTGAATTTTTACCATATTGGGTGCAAGTTGTCCATTGACTACTCATCTTTTGAAATAAATTCACTAAATTTAATTCCAGGACAGATGTCTCTTGGGCAAAGCACTCAGGTCACCCAAAAAAATCTAGAGAGCTATAACGATAGCAAAAAATGCAGTTTAAAATATAATACTAAAACCACACACATGTTGTCTGTTTCCATGTCACATCATCTCCTCCTGGAAGAAACATCTTCTTAACTGGCAAAATAAACTCTGTGTAACCACACTGTTCATTTCAAGCAAAGCTCTGAAGAAAAATACTTCATATCTATTTAGTTCAACTGACTCACCTACTAGGCACCTTTTAGTCATATACACATGATGTTATCCTGCAGTAATTGATTGAACAAGAAGGATCTCACTGCCATATATTATATGCCATTAATAATATAAGGGGTCCTTTTCTACATTACTACTTGGGATATCAGACTGCTTCTCTACCAGGGACCTAATTTCACAAAATTTTATCATGAGCAAACACAGAGGTTCCTGAGATGGTAACACTAACAGAGCCCCTGAGGGTAGAAAGGGACTGAGAGGTTCAGGTTGGATTTCAGCTGGCCACGTTAGCTGCTACTTCCCAATGAACTCTGACATAGTACCCAGATGAAGGATGAATCCTTTTCCAAGTAAGCACAGACAAAGCAATATTAAATATTTAATTACCAGAGGCAAAGGGTGAAGCTAATGGACCTCAAGCTATTTTTAGGGAGTAAATACCCATGCAGAAACTACAGCAAACTCAAAGGTTTTATTAGGAGAGGGGAAAAGGATATTTTACTAAAAATTTCTATCCATGTACAATTATTTGGACATATGAAAATAACATATATGAAAAAAAAAACCAGTCCTAATTCTCCACTGACTCAGCAGTGATTTAGTCTCTCAAGTCAGGGTGAATTAACAGTTAGCACTAAGCTTACAGGAGTAATTTCAGCATGCTCTAGAGCATTATGCTTTTGCTGTTCATTTCAAATAGGAGTAAAGCTTTGACATATAATTCATAATTTTAAGAAAACCCGAGACACACAGTTAGTTTTACTCTAAAGCCTCCACAGAAATAGTGAAAGGAGCGCTTCAGCTCTTCATCAGTGAATTTCCCTCAGGATTGGTGGTGGTTCTCCTGATTTACTCCTGTTTAATGTGCAAACACATACACACACAAAGATGTTTGTTTTCTCCTTTTTTGTTATCAAATAAGCAGCCATAAAGACTGCAGGGAGAGGGGGGCATTGCTGGCACGTTGGCAACACCATTATCCTTCAGAGGTTTGGCTTAGCAGAGATGTATGTGCTTTGCACAGCGCCTGATACCCACCATCAGTGCTGGAATTTCCACTCAGATTTGAACAGTTTTGTCAGCTCACATCTCTGAATGAAACCAGATCCTCAGCGTGTCTGTATGGGTGATCTGACAGAGAATGGGAGGCAAGCTCTGCAACACAAGAGGGCTGATAGGAACTCTCCTGTAAGAAATGTGGTAGAAATTCTGAGAGGAATAAAACACAACTTTGTTTAGATGCACTTTCCACAAACAAAACTGTAGAAGCAAATTGAATACTTTCAGCCAATACTACATTTTCATCTCATCTCTAACTCTGTTTCCCATCTTTCCTTAAAAAACATCTTCTGGATGAAACCTTTTGATTCAGAGACACAACTGCAGATCTTAAGGGTAAGAGAAGGCTTTACTTTTCTTGCCGTGGAGGCAAGAGCCTTCATGGGACTGACTGCCTGGCCAGGCTTGCCCAGTGGAGAAAGCACAGCTGACAAAGTGCCTTGTTGTCTCCTGATTAATCATGTGTGATATTCAGAAAGTGAAGGCAGATGCTACTTTTATCCAGCTGAGGATTGCTGAGGTAACCATTATTTATCATGTTTTGATATTTATACTTCATCCAATCATTATTTTCCTGTTATGACAGGAGCTAACTTATCATTTTCCATATGGCCAGAAAGGTGTTAGACCTTTGCTAATTATAGATAAAGCTATATTAATGGCTGTTGAACAACATCATCATCTGTGATGCTGAACAGCAGCCTATAAGCCATGAAATCTTCCTTCCCATAGTGGGTGGATAAATAAAGCTTTCAATAAACATGTTTCTGTGCACTAAAATACTGAAACTTGTTTAGAGAAAATGCTCATGTTCCTGATTCACAGAGCTGATATTATTTGCTTACTTTATGCTTATAAAGCTTGTCTGCTTGTCCCAGTCATCTTAGGTAGCCTACTGAAATCTATTGCCACTTCACAAAACTTACTTCTATCCTACACCATCACAGCTGGAACAGCACTTCTGTCTATTCTTATAACAGCAAAGACAATGTTACAGCTGGCCCATAACATTAATGCCTGATCATCATTTACATCAGAAGAAGAAATACTGAAGCATAAATATTAAGAAGATTGAGGACCCCTTGGTACATACACAAAAAGGACACACAGCTGTTGAGAGAGATAAAGTCTGTTTGCATTTCTGCCTAAGTTTTACTAAGAGGAATTTTCAGGCCTTTTCCACTTCCTCCTCCATTTTTTTCCTTGTGGGCTCTATCCTGTGATCACACTTCTTATTGTCAGAGTCCAGAAAACTGTAGCTCCTAAGCTCACTAACTCTCCTCCTTAGCAGGCCCAAGAACTCTACGTTGTGCACCTCCTGCAGGAATCCTCTGCGCCAACAATCCACGTGTTCGCCCTGCTCACCCAGCCCCTGGAACTCACTGGAATGATGGGAACCACTGGAATTTACAAGCATTTGTTTTGACACATCCTTTGACAACAGCTGCCTGCTAGAGTGGAAATTGATTGTGCTCCAACAGGATGATCCAGATTCTGAAGGTAAGTGGTTTGCCAGATAACCAGCAAAATGCAATGCTACTAGCATGCTCTTAGTCTGATGCCCACTCCAGCAGATACAGCAGCTATTATTAAGGTCTTCAGGCAAAGAAAGGAGTGTGGCAATAAAGGGAAAGCATTGTCACCATTTATTCCTTCTGCTGCAGGGTGCTTCCACCAAACATTGTTGGGAGTTACTCTGTGTTCAACATGGCCTGTGGCATTAGTTCACAACTCACTAGAAACACTGAACTGTGCTATATTCTGGAGAGTGCTCTCGAATTTCCTTGACGTTTACCTTGCCAAAACACGTAAAATATTCTCCATACTGGAATTTGGGAAATTATTATTTTAGCATGTTTACCTGCTATCTGCAACCAACTTCAAGGTCTTCTTGAGAGCAATGGTAACTCATGGTAATAGGACTAAAATGTTTGGTGCCACATGAGTGTTAAGTGGCCATATTTTCTTCCATGTGCCTGGATCAATGCCTCAGACTACTAAAATGACTACTGAGTAGTCAGGCTCCCTTTCACTTACTGGGTGTAGGCATGTATGGGAGTGGGAGAGAGAGAGAGAAACAGCTTTTCTCCAAATTGGACCCATCTTATGGGTCACTAGCTGATTGGCAGAGAAGCCAGGTCAGCTCTTCTGACACAGAGAAACCACCAAGGCAAAAATTGTTTACCCAAAGCCTAACTATTTCCCAAAAACCTGATCCAAATGCCATTGCTAGATCTGGCTTTATCATCTGTAAAGCAGTGGTATCATCTGAGTGGCCCTTTTGTCTTCACTACTTCTGACTTTCAATCACTGTGCCTAAAGATGGTTAACTGGCTCCCATGCAGTCTCAGTGTATTATCTTTTCTTATTTAGAACAATATAAAATAGTTTTTGCTTCTGAAGATTGAGAATGAACAGCGGTCCCAGAAGGACTAAGTATTTTTTATTATTAAATTCTTCTCTAGCTGTTGACTTTGAGCTGAAACATAATACCAAATTTATGGAATCAGTTTTATATGGTATACTGTAACAATAACTGTTCCTTGCTCCCTCTTGCAAAACATTTTCCATGATAGTTTCAAAGTACATGCTCTTAATGATATTTTCTACTCATAATTATTTTAATTCAACTTAGGTTGTTTTGTTGTTTGTTTGTTTGTTTTTTTTTTAAAGTACTCATGCACAAATGTAATGAGGTATAGTTTTTTGGGCACTGTTGTGTAACTGGGACCTCAACAGTTCTATGGCACTCAGAGATCCTGCAGCAGAATGAAGCACCAAATATTCACCAGTAAGACATTAGATGCAAACTGCAACACCACTGAGCACAAGTTGTGTAATTGCACATAAAATAGATGTTTGTAAAATAGATGCTGATGCATTCCCTCCTCCCCACCATTCCTCTATCCTAGCATCCCTCCAGATGTATACATTTATTCCACTACAGCAGCAAATACACATCCAGATTGCACCCCATTTAGCTGCAGTGAAAGCAGCTTCACTGCTGAAAACAACGGTTTGCTAGGCATGAAGTGCGTTTCAACATTTACATAATTTCAACATCTGTACAGTAGTACAGAAAAATCCAGCTGTGCCCTTGGGCGCTCCTGGTTGTTCTGTGTCAAAAACTGCAGGGCCTGACATGTGACTTCAGGATTTAAATAAGAAAGTGAGTTTCTCATTGCACCACAATTCCTGCTTCTTCTCATTTTGTTGACAGAACATACATGACTCAGACAGACACAGCCCTCATCAAGTACTGACCAAAAACCATGCACAGAAATGTATAAGCCTGTTCTATGACATTCTTATGTTCTCCTTTTTCCATGATTTGTTCTTCCTCCTCTGCATACAACTGTATTTTTCTACCCCAGAAACCCATTAGTTTGAATTTATATCTGATAAAGTGAAAAAAAAAAAAAAAAGAAAAAAGAGTCTTCAAGTATTTAAAAAGTCTGTTAGTATTTGCCTGAAGAAGTCTCACAGAAACATAAACTAATATAAAATTTATACACTCCAATTACACCCTTCAGCTTTCTACAGTCCGATGCAGCCAATTCTATCTCTAATATCCTTTTAATATCATTTCCCTCTCTGCCTTCAGCAAGCCCTATAGCATTCACCTTTGTCCTCAGAGAAATCTAGGTTAACATTACATTTGTGCAGCAGGTTCTACATTTTTTATTTTATTGGAAAAGCAGTCTAGCATGAAAGAGTGAAGGCACAACCTTAGAATTACCTGAACTAGTGGAGAAAGATACTTCCAATCACCAAGGGAAAATCACTTAATACAGTTCAGTCCTCTTATGAGACAATCTATTTTGCCAGACAAAGCAATTATTTCATTTGGATAGTCCCTGCATAGCACTGTGAACCTAGAGGCTGCCGGGAGGTTAAACATTCATACATTTTTTTTTTTAGTATCAGATAGTAACTAATCTAACTAAATCCATCATAACTTTACTTTTTATAATAGGAGAAAAAGCACTGTATATATGTGTAACACAATATTTGAATTATTGTTTTAAATTGTCCTCTAAATTTATATAAAGATTAAACCACATCATGCTTCGCAGAAAATCAACCTGAAACCTTAACATAGCTTTCCACGTTATAAAGTTTTTCGTAGACTGTTATCTTCCTCTTTACATAAATTTCTCCCAATCCTAAGAAAATAAAGCAAAATTCATTTACCTCTAGATGCATAGCCAGTCTTTATCTGTATTTCAAATGGAAGGTCAGCCATAATGGTTCTTGTAGAGTACCTTGAAAAACACAACACCTAAAACGATATATGTTTCTCTTTGTTTTAGAAATAAACACTGCTGAATTATGCTTCAACTCATCGATTCAGAGAACCAAAAAGCTAAACTTCACGGACGAGAAATAAATCAGACTTCATGCTAGCTCAGGTCTGTTTCCCTCATGGGTTTTACAAAAATGCTTAGGTAATTCTCATAGGTTGCTGCAAAGATTGTACATGTCAACCCAAATTACACACATTCTCTCAGCACAACAAATTCAGGCAAAGTCTAAAGGCTGAAAGAATTGCTCTTGTACTTCTGGAAACTCTGGTATGAACACTAGACATGATAAAACCTTATGCAAGATACTCACTACCCGCTTTCCAAGTCACAAAAGATTAATATCTATTCCTTGTGCATCTTCACCTAATGTTTTATAAACGTACAAGCTCACTTCTTGCACTGGGAGCTACCACAGACCAATGCTGACAGAAAAAGCAGCACTGTTTTAAACCAATCTGCTTCAGCTAGACACAGCTGCTTGTTACAGATTTATCCTCTTAAGTGCTTGTGTCCGTGTGCGTGTGCGTGCACAGGGGTGTCCATTCAAAGAACCAAGTTTATACACAAAGGAAGCAAATACAGTTTATATAAAGATGACAAAAGGACTAAACACCAGCCCCAGTATTTATACTCAATGAAAGTGTCCTGGTTTGAGTTAGAACAGAACTAATTCTGTTCAGTGATCTAACTTTTCAGCTCAGTCTCTTCTAAGTAACTGGACTGTCTGAAGTTAATGGTGTATTTCCACAGAGAATGTCTGCTTCCAGCAGTGATAACGTTCCATGTTTACAGTTACTCCCAAGGATCGGTATGCAGACAGGCTCTTGCTTACACTTGCTACTATAGAGACCAAGGTCACTGATAAACCTTGCCTGCCAAGTTGGGGGGTGCAGAAAATAGAAGGCTGCACCTGCAGGGAGGAGCAGACAGGCCAGTTGACCCTAAACTGAGCAGTGAGGTGTTCCATCCCATATATGTCATACTCAGCACAGAGCTGAGGGATCACGAGGGTCAAGCTCCCTTCTTCAATGGCTGGCGTCTGAGGAGGACTCTGTCTGTTCTGCCTTCCATCCCCATCTATGTGCTCCTGAACCCAGTTCCAGGATCCAGCTCCTGAATCCAATTTCCATCTACCACTGAATCCAGTCTGGGACTTCCCCAGTGACTGCCCACAACATCAATGATGAAGATAACATAATTACCATAAAAAAATATACAATTTTATTTTAATATATTTAATTTTATTGTTATTCTTT
>NW_008625271.1:0-26390 GCF_000691845.1 Merops nubicus | reverse complement strand
TAATTATTATTAAATTATAAACTATTTTAATTTTAATCTTATAGACTTATAGGATAACTTAGTTTGGAAGGGACCTCCTGAAATCATCTTGTCAAATCTTGTCCTCAGAGGAGGTCCAACTAGATCAAGTTGTTGAGGGCTACACCCAAGTTGTGTCTAGTCAGGATATCTCAGGATGGAGAAGCTGTAGCTTCTCAGGGCAACCTCCTGCAGTGTTTTGACAGCTCTCACAAAGGGCACAGGTTTTTTGTACATTTAAATCAGAACTTTGTGTTGTAACATGTGTCCATTGTCTTTTGTTCCATTTCAGTGCACCTGAAAGAAGAGTTTTCCTCCATCTTCTCTGCATCTTCTTTTTAGGTAATCATAGACAACAACAAGGTCTCCCTTTAGGTTTCTTAAGATTGCCCACACTCAGTTCTCTCAGCCTCTCCTCACACACTTTGTGCTGCAGCCCCATGATTGTCTTGTCAACTACCCATTGTCTTTCTAGTACTAGGAATGCCAAAATTGAATACCACTTCACATGTGTTCTTGTAAAAAGTTGGGCACAGGGGAAGGAACAGTCTTACTGTGAGGTTACCTCAACACAGCTTGCCCAGGGATTCTATCTCTTTGGAGATATTTAAAAGCTGTCTGGACATAGCTCTGGATAACTGGCTGTAGGTAGCCCTGCTTGAGCAGGACAGTTGGACCAGATGACCTACAGAAGTCCTTTCTAACCTCAGTCCTTGTGTGTTTCTGTCATTTTTTTTCTGAAAAAAAAAAAAAAAAAAGATTTTTTTGGCAACTAATATCTTGACTATCAGTAATGACTCAGTAGTTACATGAGATTTAATGTTTTCTACTTCTTTTTGCCCTTTTAAGTCCCATATGTAAGTTTGTTTCTCTGATTTCTGTTGTCTTTGTTTCTGAGAGTTTCTATTCTTACCTCTGTAGCGTTCATGTGTATAATTTTAATTCAATTTGTCTAAGATTTTTTTTGCTTCTTTTTTTCAAGTATTGCTCAGCATTGAAATTTATGTTTCCAGCCCACATAACTACACATTGATCATAATTTCCTACATCAGAAATTTCAACTTGTCATTGAAGAGAATACACTAGCAGTGTTCAAGACCAAACTTTTCTTTGATAGAACAGCACGTCTCTGGTGTGCTGTTAGCATTACTCACATTATGGCAATACATTTATGCTAAAGCAGTAATTTCTTATGAGCAAACTTTTATAAAAGTCATTTACGCAATGTATAATCATTTATATTTCATTTCATTTACACTGAGTCTAAACATGCAAATCATTAAAGCTGCCTAGGAAATGAGAGGTATCGTACTGAATATTTGTCATTTTACTGTGAATATCAGCACCTGACAAAATAAATACTTGTATTTGTTTTCTAAGTACCTTTGAAAAAAACAAAATCTGTTGTGCAGTAGATATTTTACTTTCTCATAGTAATTCTGCCCAAATTACTAGGTTTTATCAGCTGCTATTCATTAGAAAACTATGTCACTCCTTCCTGCCCCCCCCCTTCCCATTTTACAGTCAAAATTCATGTCTAACATTGGAGATATGTGTTGAGCCTAAAGTTTTCTCAACTCTCTGCTCTACCTTTCTATTCGTGTTGAGGTAAAAAAGAAGGGGGAGGAGGAAACGACACACAAAGCAAAAACCAAATAATGCTTCATCCTGAAGGGTGCCAAGTGACTCTTAACGTTATAAGGACCAGAAATCATTCTGACACAGATTTTTCTGGATGAGTTTAATAACTATTAACCATTTGTAGGTTTCAGCAACTCTGGCATGATAAATACATCTAAAGATCAACTTGCAGGGTTCTAACTTATCTGAGTTAGAACTGTGGGATTTTATATTCTAAAATACATTAAAGTTTTCAAATTTATATGACAGAACCACCCTCTAAGTAAGTCAGCACTTAAAATTGCAAGACCTAATGGCAAAAGATGTGCAACAGTTGCTGTTACTGCCTCATGATTTTATAGTTACCACAGGGCTTATTTTTCCAACCATCAGTCAGAAGTAACATATACTTATTGAAGTAATAGACCTTTTTGTTTGGGCCAAGACTTCACCCAAGATCTCTAGATTGGTATTTTGTAATCCTGCAGTTTACTGTCCATCCCTTTCCCTAGAACAAGATGACAATTAAGAAAAATGCAGATGTTATGCTTAGTGTTACCAATACTATGCCGTTGTTTCCCAGTGAAGGCCTGGAGTTAATGAGCAGAAGACAGAAGGTAAAGCAATGGAGTTAAGGATACAAGTTAAGGCTCCTTAGAAAGGATACAAGTAAATTTACCATGCTGAATAATAGAGAAGAGGGGATTTAGCCAAATAATATAAAAATGAAGGAGTAAACAGATTTTTGCTGCTACCAGCTGTACTGCCACTAAGTCAAGATAGTGCTCAAAGCTATATTCAAGTTGAACCAAAGGTCTTGATCTGGACTTTAGTGTAATAATGTAGAAACAAACATTTTGCCAGAAGTTGATGGCTCTTCAGAATTACGAAAAATGCCAAGTATAGAGACATCTACCTAGCTCCACTCAACAGTACTAATCTCCATTTTGGTGCTACCTGAAACTTAGAGATATCCTTCAAGCATAGCATGAAGTATAAATCACTACATAAATGACATAAATGTAGCTGATGTTTCAAATATACAGGTCACTGTTGCAGGATCAGAAAGAATCTGCAGTTCTGTTTTAGTCAACCTAATACTATAAAGATGGTAACTATAAGCTGAACAACAAGGAGCTGGGATGAGAAACTGGCATTTAGATTTAACTCCCACCCCAGTCAGGATTTCTGTGTGCCTCTGGGCAAGCTGCTTAAGCCAAGATTTTTGAAAGCAATTATCTGAATACAATACTTTAGAAAAATCTAGCCTTTAATCTTTCCTTATTACTAACCTGACCTATAAACTAGAGATGAAAACCATTACACTCCTTGTCTTCCTGAGCAAACCCTTGAGAACAAAAGTATTATTTCAAAAAGTTAATTTTCAACTATTACAAAACCTATATGTTAGATGAGCCTTTGTAGCTTTCCTGGACAAGAAAAGCAATCATAAATGAATATTCATTCAAGAAAAAAACACTTTTTAATCCAGAATATTAATGCCATCATAAACTGGAACACTATTGACAAAGATCAGGTAGATAGATCTCTCAACAGTGGAAAGACAGGGCAACTTTCAACTATGCTTATACACAGGATAAGAATAATTTGAAAAATATTTTGATGGAAATCTTTCTTTCAATAAAAGAATGCAAATTTCTCTGACCTGGAAAATCTGCATAGACTGTTTAAAAATTGCAGCAACCTGGCAGAGAACAAGACTTTACCTGTTTGGTAGTGCCAGAAAGTCCTTTGCCAGTGCAGATTGCCTCTGCATTGGAAGAACACCACTTTCCTAGTCACTGGTATGAATGCAGTTGAGCATTCAGACTTACTTTATGACAAGCAAAAAAGGCCTTTATAGCAGTCACTCAGACATAACCCAAAGCTTTCCATCGCCTAAGAAAACTGGAGTGTATGATTTCCATTCAGATGAGAGTAGAATAGAATCCATAGTACTGAATTCCTTCAGGAGTTGTGAACTTCTCCCTCTTTCGCCCAGGTTGTTCTATTTCTAGCTGGTTTCTGAAAATAATGCCTATTTATACATCACCCTTCTTTGCGTTCCTCTCATTTTGTAATTCACATTATAGTTATTTTTAAGTAGCTATACCTATAGCATATCGTGTAAGTATACTGTAGTGCCCTGTCCCCAAATGATCTGCATATCTGTTAATGGGAAGCAGCAGTCTCTGCTGACTGGAAGATAGTGAACATTATTCCAGTTTACAAGAAAGGCTTAAAAGAAGGCCCAGGCACCTACAGACCTGATGGTCTAAATTCAGTACCAGGAAAAATTCTGGAGAAGATCATTCTGGGTGCTCTTGAAAGGCATTTAAAGAACAATGCAATCATCAGACACAGTCAACATGAGTTCACATAAGGAAAGTCCTGTCTAACAAATGTAATATCTTTCTATCACAAGGTCACCTTCCTGACAGAAGGTGAAGGGATTTTGGTGGATGTATTTTTTCTGGATTTTAATTTACTGTCTGCTGGATGGGCCTGGGACTTGCACTGCAGACAGCTGCTCCCCTGGATGTCCCCCCACCCCCTCCAATGTAGCTCAGAGCTTGTCATGTGGAACTTTATGTATAACATAGCATAACTATCCTATCCTACCCTAGATAAGATAGGATACGATAGGATACCCTACCGTGAAAAACCCTAGTGTAAAGAAAACATCCCTTGCAGTCTGGCAAAGGAAAGCCACAGAAAGCAGCTGCAGGAATACAAGGCAAGCAGTTTCTGTTTCCTGAATTTTGAGAACATGAAGAACGAGACCGACCACACACAAAAGAAGAGGAGGTGTGTGGTGTTGTGCGGTATTTTCCAAAACATGACACCTATTTGTGACAAGCACACCGTTTGCCTCCCAAAACTTGCTCCACCACTGTGCTTCTTGGCCAGTGCTGCATGAAAAGTGCTCTTGTGCCTGCCCTGCACTTGTATTGCAATCACAGGGAGAGCTGGGAAGTAGCAGCTCCTGATGGAGGCAGCTCTTGTTCCTTTTCCTTGCTCTTGGTGGCCATGCACTGAGCACAGCTGCTGGGCCTCTCTGTAAATTCATCTAAACAATGTAAATAAAGTCATTTATATCATATGTATTCATTTGGTTGTGGGGATGTCCGAGGTGAAAGAAAGGCTTTTGGTTCCCTCTGCATGAACTCTGCAGAGACCTAGAGAGCACAAGATTTCTTCACCACTCCTTACCAATGCACCAAGGGATAGTTGCTACTACCCTGCTTATGTTGAGGTCATTTTCTTGGAAAGAAGACGCAAATTGTTTTCTGTTTTGTACTATATTTTTTCTGACACTTCAGTAGATCTTTACCTCCTTTGGCCTTCATCCTTGTTATATTTCTTGAAACTGATGGCAGCCCTCTCAGCCTTTGTCTTGCTCCTTCTTGTTGTCACCTTCTATTGGCAAGACAAAGCTCTTTTAAACTCATGTTGCTGTCCAAGCAAAAATAAAATCATTACCCCCTTATTGGAAACACACCACAGAAAAGGGGTACAAAATGGCCACAACTGATTTCATCTGCCTATCAGTTTGAAAATGAAAGCTTCCATGTGCACCTTCATAGCAAAACGAGGATTAATTGTTGTTTAAACATAAAAGGTTTGTGATAAATCATGCATAAGACACAACACCATCAGTATCACAAGAGAGTCGTCATTTTTACTTGACTTACTCTCATTTAAGCAAGAAGCATTTAACAAGGCCTTCGGGACTTGTATTTCACCTGTGATTCACTGGAAAACTAAGCTAGCAATTTTGGACTGGTTCTAAAATGTTGAAACAAGCTATAGTCAAATGACTTCCTTTATAGCACTGGATTGCTTCTCAGCATTGACTGACCTACCTCTCAAGATAATAAATACAAACAGAAATGTTATTTACTTACAAGTGCATATAAGTAGTTGAAAAAGATACTTAGGGGGATTTTAAAATATCTTTTATTTAAACTGGAAAACAATTCTCTAGGTTTCCAAATTAGAATTAGAAGTTATGGTCTAAGAACAAGATTTTCCAAATGGTCAGGAATTCACAAATGATATATTTTGCCTGTTTAAAATAAGGTTACAGTAAGAAAAATTACAACTCAAATTTTAGGTGAGGAAAGAATATTCCAGATTTATTGTTCTCCACTGTAAATTAAATAACTTTTTTCTTTCACGTATTTTTCTTCTTGAAAAATGGGTTCCACTCAAAACTAACTTTACTGAACCTCATTTTAAAATGCAGGATGACCTCTAGGCAGACCTACTCATGTAACACTAGTGTGAAAGTAGAGATGGTGACCACAGTAAGAAGTTCCTGGGCACTGGGGCTCAGTGACTCTACATCTGTTTCAGCTGAAAATGCCAAATAAATTAACTAAATCACTGAAGTGTGAAGAAACAGAGGAAGCCACTGATAGGAGTCCGAAACAAATCCTGTAACTTAGTATTGTATTTCTATAGAAGGTCTGGTCTGTGCAAAATAAGGTTTTCCCAAGTCAACCTATGCAGTTTAGAGGTTCCTGAATATTACAGACTTTGCATCTAAGTAATCTTTCTCCATGTCTTTTCATGTGAAAAAAAAAACAATCAAACCCTAACCATTCAGGAAAGCCTCTAGATTTTTCAAACTGCTGTTCTGACTTCGAGGTGGAGCTACATGATATCCTTCACCTGACTTCAGAAGTGACTAAAATGTGAAATTGATCTCTTATTGATATTACTAGCAACAGCATCTTTGCACACAATTGGAATGTAGCCCTAAATAAACTATTTTGCCTGTCTCTTCAAAAGATAGCTTCAAAAACATTATAAGAAGCAACTAAAATTATCTGTAAGGGAATTTCTTAAAAGATTAATGTTCAGGTAAATATGCATTTATGGCTGAGTTAAAAAAAAAAAAAAGTGGATTAAAAAATAAAACAAACAAGCAAAACCAAACACAAGAAAACTCTTGATCTGCACATTCTCTTCTTGCACTCCTCTTTTCTCCATAGCTCTCTAACTCTGATGTATAAAAATATACACTGTAAACTAGTTGCATGTCATGAAATTATACATGGAAGCTAGTAGACCTAGGATCTCACACAAGCTTATTCTGGCAAATCATCTCTCCAGCCATGGAAATCTCCAACCTCTTTTTCAATGGGAATTAGAGCAAGCATAATAGGAAACCTGTCCATAGAACCACAACTCTGCTGTAAGTACATATACTTTGAGCTGTTTCAACTTGTCTTCTGGCTGGTTTTGAGCCAAAGCGGCATAAATTTCCAAAACTTTTTCCACAAGAAATTTTAATTTGTATATTATTTTTTTTTTTCTGACATAAAAGCAAGGGTTCTTGCACAGTTACACATATCCATCAGTAGAGAGTTCAGAAAACACAACAGTTACTGGATTCATACTGGAAACAGTTGTAACTCAGAGTTATTTGTCTCTGAGGGAAACCAGAAGGGTTACATGGGAGGCTGTTCAAAGGACTAGGGAGGGGCTGGGGAGTCAGGCCTTGCTGTAGTGCACATATACAGAAACTATCATATTATTAGCCTATGTGTGCTTTTGACAAAATTAATCTCCCCTGTGTTAGCTATATATTAACATGGATTCTCTTTCTCTAAACCACTCACTATCAAAAGAGATGGAGAGATTGTGTGAGAACTCACAGCTCAACTGACTGTAAAATTCCTCAGCTTCTGAGTACACAGAGACAGCATTAGGGAACAACATCTTCCACTTCAGCAGAGCCAAAAAAAGCTCCAGGCAGGGTGAGGACGACTGACTCCTGTTTCAAGACCAAGCAGTGCATCACTTGAGCCCTGATGTGTTAAGTGCTTTAGAGAGACCAAAGATGACACTAAGCCTGCTGAGAGATGCTTACAATCAGGATCCTTTTTCCTTTAATCTAAAAGCTTTCACACAGTAATCACATTGAGAAATGCACAATAATTGATCTTCAATGAAATAACAAAGCAAGACATTCAGACAATCTCTAATGGCCTGAACACGATCAGTGTACATCAAAGTATTATAACACATTGTTCTTGGGAAGTTTACCTCCTCTGGACACGCTAAGAAGGGGTTCTGCTGCTGGGACGTGTGCCTTGGCTGACTGCAAGGACAGCCTCTGAATGTGTTTTCATTCAGTCTCATCTCCCACGTTTGAAAACCCCACAACAGTACCTGCTGGCAGTCTGAGTGTAGGCAAACCTGGGCTAGTTTGCACTAGTATCTGATGAAACCCAATAGAGAGATTTGCCTTTGCATTGCACCTAATTATTTAAAATCTTTCACCAAAATTATTTTTTCTTGGAGTCCTGGGTGTTCTGTGCAACTCCTCGGAGCCCAGAAGCAGTTCCAAAATGAAGAGTTATAGAAGAATTCACTTGCATGAAGACTGTAGCTGAGCAGATTTAGGAAGCCAAGATGATAATTTGGACAGAGTCCTACACCAGCAGAATTGCTCAAATACTGAGAAATTATCTTGGTTCGCATGCCCTAGTCATGAGAACATCTGAAGTTATCTCACAAACTAAGGTGACCATTGTTTGCTTTGTTCTCCTTACTTCCCCAGAAGAAGAAAACCAGAAGCTATATACATTAAAAAGATGACAGAACATACCCTAAAGAAAAAAAAAAAATCTTGGGCAGAACAATGGATTCCTATGTTTAGGAAACACTTCTGCTACCATAAATATTTTAAAAAAAACATGCCAATGCTTTAACATCAAACAAACAAAGCACCACAAACCCACATAATAAAAAGTTAACACTGAATAGGAAAATGTCTTTAATTTTTTTCCAAAGAATTCTAAGTAAGGAAATTTGAAAAAACTGTTTACATTACTTTCATCTGGGTAGTCCTAATGTATTTCAAATGTACCAGATTTGTATGTTGTATCATTATTCTCCCTACAGCTCACAGAAACTGAAGTTGCTCAATTGCAATTAATCATCCTCAGGTAGCAGCAGAGTGTATCTGCCTAGTTTCAAATTCCAGCTCTGACTGAGAGACTAGTCAAGCTCTCTCACTCAAAACAATAACTTCAATGACTCAACTTTTCATGCCTGGCTTGTAAGATCTAAAATGTTGACTCTGGTCAACCCATCAACATGCAAAAATAAGTGAGTCCGATTGCTCTCTAACTTAAAGCTAAGAGAATCAGACGTAATTGCACCTAGGGGAATAAATACATGGTTCAACTGAAGAACAGCACAGTTGCACAGAACTAGAAGAAGGACAAATATTATCTTTCTCTTTAAAAATAAGACCATCCAATTTAAGATAAATTTTACACCATGCGGCAGTGAAAGGTCAATGACTTTCACTTCTACAATATTTCTTTTTTTTTCTTTTTTTTTTTTTTTTAATCGGCTCATTACCAGGTTTCCTAAGGTTCCTGAACATGATCTCCCTATTTCAATCTGTAACTCTGACAACAAAACCGCTGTGGAAATCATTAGTAATCCAAAGTTGCTGGAAATAGGAGGGAAAAACCACATTGATTTCCTCCTTTAAATAACTTGAACAAGACCAAAGTGAAGATTTTGAGACACTAATACCAACATTGCTGTGCTATTCTGTAATATTTTTAGTAGTGTGTATGATTTAAAAAAAAAGTTAGACAAAATCTAGAATTGTCTTCTTTTCCCACAAAAATGTATCTGACAGAAAAAAGCATAACTAAATAAAAATAAATCCAGTCTTAACTCAGTGTTCAGAAACAGCACTTTGGGAATCATTTCAAAGTTATAAAATCACATGTACAGCACTCCCCCATGAAGATTTTAGAAACCAGGAAACATGGGGTTTTTTAAACACAGCAGAACAGGAGACTAGAAAAGCTGTTTACCCAGTATGTATTTGCTAAATTAATTTGCTAATACCTTCACAGCTAAACTGAACAACCTAAACAACAAAAAAATTACGTTCTTCTTGTAAAATCCTAAAGTGTGTGGGTAGGTGAAAACCTAAGGACTTTATTTATCTGATCAACCTCTGAAGGATTCCCATAATTTCTAGAAATTCATAAAGACAGACTAAGCAGCAGATTTCTTTTAAAAAAAAGTGTTAAGTAAATAGAAGACTAAGAATAACTTTAAAGGTAATATTTTAAAAATAAATGATGAATTAAGAAGTCAAATACTGCAAAGATAGGATTAAAGAAGTCATTTAGGTTTGTATATAATTACTTGTGATATTTTCAGGAACCAAGACATGAGAATCCTGTATCTATCCTTCTTTCCCTGACCTTTCTGATATCTGCAGAAATATATTCTGAACTTTATTCTGTCATCTATGAGACAGACTGGAAATTAGATTTGATCACAAACATCAAGCAGTAAGCCAGCAGAAGGTGTGTAAGCATACCTATTGCCCACTGACTGAGCTGGGGAAATCTGAGAGCAAGAGCCTGGTTTTATCCACAGTGCAAAAACATACAAGCATACACAGAACAAAGAAGGTTCTGTGTATCAAAAGATTTTGTGTATCAAAATCAAACAACAAATATAGTTTTGATTTAGGCAATAATTTTTTGTTTTGTTTTGTTTCTTTTGTATTTTTTAAAAAAAACAACTTAAGTGATGCAAAAATTCAACTGACAAAAATAATTCAGGAAATGAAAGCCCATTTCCTCATGATAGGCCTCCTTCAAATCTTATTGAAATAAATATAAAAGCTCCACTGCATTCCATTTTCAAAGCACACCATAATACTTCAAAACAATTACTTACGGTTACAAGAAATAGATAATGAGAGGCATGGAACATATTTTAGTTAGTTAGTTAGTTTTACCAAAGTGCAGCTACAGATCATGAAAACAATCAGGAAATTATTTTTTATATGAGGACATCTTACAGGTTTGGTTTTTTTTATTTTTTCTTAAATTAAAGAGAATCAGAGGCAAAAGTTGATCAGTTTTTTAAAGACAGAATAAATACAAATTGCTTATGAACAGATGAGTTATATCTTAAAGTTGACTCCTTCCCCATTTAATTTTCCTCCTGTAGTAATTCCAGCATTTCTCACCCACCTGCCGCTGGATGCTTCCTACCAGATAAAAGGATGGTAGGCTTCATGTATCATAGGAAGTGCAATCCTAATTGTAAAGAATGTAGAAGAAAATTACTTAGTACATTTGATAAATCCTTAAAAAAATCACACAATAAAGCTTTTTCCACAAAAAATAAAAATGTAAAATTCTGCTGGATCACCAGATGCTGAATGATAGGTACTTTTTACCTTTGGTGCACTGAAGGCTATGATAAACTGAATCCAAGCAATTTGGGGATAGACAAATACCGTGCCAGCAGGAGAAGAAAGAAATATTATTGAGGGAGATTGTTAAAAGAAAGGTATTTTCACACAGAATAGACCAAGAGTTGTGAAAAGCCAGAGACTGCGAAGATGGTCCACTACTGTCTTTTACCAGATTTAGTAGTAGTAGATTTGAAGAAACTGAGTGCAAAATGTTGAATGAGAGCCTTATGCAGCAGAGTATGACACATCTTGCAGAGGTGCAAGATGCAGAAAGATGGAAGAGTGTTTCAGGATTAAAAGAGATACAGGTGAGCCAAGTACAGGTGAGGTATAGAGATATGACAAACAATATAAAAACTCTACTGTGTGTTAAGGAGATAGGCAAGATAACCATTGTATTTCTCTGTTGCATATTCTCTTTATAAAGGTGTATGGGTGAATACAGAAAGGTCAAAGTATAGAAATCGGTTACAAAGACTGAACACACAACTACTGGATGACTAGTTGTGACTACTGATGAAGAATGCATATGTAAATATATAAGGATGGCTTAATTACTTTCTGGTAGAAACACTTTGCAGTCCACAGGAAACTATTTCTAAATGCATATTGGAATAAGCACAATTTTTTTTTTTTTTTTTTTTTCCACAAAGATACATGCCCTAGTAAAGCTGAGAAGGGTTAAAGACATAAGTTTTCCTAAACTGTGACAGATTTTGTATGGATTCTGTTAGCCCTTTTAAGGTCATTGATTCAGGCTAAAATAGAGGAAGATGCAATTTGCCAATCATATGGACAACTTGTTTCTGCAGTTATAAACCTATTTCTTTTTTCGGTTTGTTTGTATCCATGAAAAACTCTGAAATGGTGTTCTCTGAAAGTCAGATCTACACTTTGTAAAAGAATGCACAGGAAATCTTATGGCTTTTGCAGCCAAGAGTGAGTACACAGTAACAAGCTTTGCACCACTACCAGCAGCACATTTTCTGATGTGCAAACATGTCCCACAGATTTTCATGTAGAAGGCAAGGCTGATGAGATCAAACAGCGTATGACTTTGAGCAGGTCAGTTTCTGAGAGCAGCAGCATGAAGACGCCTTAGTGTTGCAGCTTCACCTCAAAAATGGGAGAGATGGTACAAAAAATTGGGGTGGCTTGCACAAGTTTGCGTTTGCTGTCTGCCTCGGGTGCCCAGCAGACACACGTCCTGACAGCAGAGTAGCACAGCTTGTGCTGAGTTGCTATTTACTGCTTTTAACTGTAAACTTTTAAAACAGGCTTTTACAATTTGTTTTGCTTTGTTTTAGGTATCAGCAACTTAGCTAAAACCTCTTCCCAACTTGCACAGCTCTAAAAATCCCATGACATCTCTGTCTAAATTTGGGCTTGTTCCAATACTCTCAGAGGAGTTACGTTTTTACAGATATGTAGGAGTTTTACCTCCACAATAATTCTTTCTTCATAAATGCTATGCTCATCATCCATGCTACCAAAAATAACATTTTTTTCACTCTTGGCAATTGTGTGCCAAATAATTGTATTTAACAAAAAGGAGCCCACAGAGGATGCTTACACAATGAGGTATACATAAAGTGACCAAATGATCAAATTGCTTATTTCAAGAGTATAAATATTTTATGTTTCTCTCCAAGTAGTGTTCAGCAGAAGTTGTTTTCTCTTGAAGTCTGTGCAACTTTTGCAAACTCCTGCCACATCCTAGCAAAGTTGAATGTGACAGGAGACATGGATTACTTCTGTAAATGAAGAGTGCCAAGTTACCCTCAGGCTCTCTTGAGCACAGTGTTTGTTACAGACGATGCAATAAAAGCAAAATAAGCTAAGGGAGCAGCTGCTCAAACTGACAAAAATGCCATACATCACTCAGGCTGTTAGGTGTATATTTTAAGGCAATTGCAAGAAGCATTTCCGTTGGTGGCTATTTGCTTTTCTCCTTAGGAAGTGCAGTTCTTAAACACACTCCAACCGGACTAATCTGCCTAGCTGGAGATGTATCCAGTGGCAGTCCCTGCAGCAGCTCCAGCACCTCGTTCCTAATTGCTTTTCCTTCTCATCATTCTGTAGGCAGCTCTGCTCAGACAACGCTGTGCAAAGAGCCTCTTGTGAAACAGTGAATGTGCAACTCCTCCACTGTGGGAAATCCTTCAGAGAGGTAGAACTATTTACAGGCCTTGCAGACACACCCTGTGACTAATGCTTTTGGGTGCCTTTGTAACATAACAGACTTCTAGACTGTGCTCTGAACAACTCCCAGCCCACTTAAAAGAGATTTTTTTCTTTCTTCCAAACTTCTATGGTTGTTCAAAATCACTAAAATGACCCATGCATTGATTATAAAGGATTGAGCCGAAGAAAAGCGCTATATAGACATTGATGAAATGCCAGCACTCACCTGGGCTGAGAGAGTCATTCTGATGGAACATTTCTTCAGTGTCTGAATCTGAGATGAATTATTTTGTTTTCTTCAACTCTAGATGGTGAAGTCGTTTGTATGTTTGTTTTTTAAAGAAAGGAAAATGTTACCTGATCATGGTACTCTTTCCCCCAGCAAATGAAATCAACTATACTCGAAGTATCTATGTTGTGTAAGTTTTATGCAGAATTATACAACATATGAAATTGAAACCCCTTTTATTAATCACGTTAATGGATGTGTAGGTAGGAGCGGGTGTTTGAAATGGTACATTGCATTCAACTTACATAACAAATTCTAGACAAGAGGACTCAAAAATTATTTGAGGTAAAGTGCCTAAGGATAGTACCCTTTCACAATGTGTATAGAATTTTAAGATAAATGACCTTGAACTGCTAATCAAACAGACTTTCTATTAATCATGAACAAACAAAACATTATTGTCTGGAGGAATAACTACAGGACTAGAAACTCAGAGCATAAATTCTAATTTCAATTTTCTCTTATTCTTCTAGAGTCAAACCAGTTAAGCTCTCTACCTTTGCCTGTATTAATAAATTAAGCAATGCTAACAAATTTTCTGCAGCTTTGGAACTTGATCATTACATAATGTTACATTAGACAAATTTCATTTATTAGAATTGATAAAGGATTTAGATGAGGGTAGCTAGTCATCTTTCAAGCATCTTTCAGTGCTTTGGAGCTGCGATGGGTTAGAGGCTATTCCCAACACGTAGCTTGTGTGTGGCTGGTGTACTTGAGCAGGTAGGAGAGTATTGTGGTATAAACAATCGGATGGTTGATGCCAGCTAGCCTCACTGTTTAGAGAAGAGTCCCAGAAACGCTTAGTTTAACTGTACTAGGCACTGCCTCTGCAGTCTGTCTTGCTGCTTGTGAAATGAGGATGTCATAGCTGTGCAGCTGACAAGGGAGCTCATGTTTGCATAGCCTTTGGAAGTGGAAGGAGCGCTGAAAGTGGTAAGACTGTACTGGACAAACAGAAAGAATAAAGGGAAAGAACAGGAGGTTGAAGAACTGCCCCTTGTATCTAAACCAAAGGCGTTCTGGGATATGTGACATTTTCACAAGGATAGCTGAATAAAACTTCAAACAGAAGATAAATTGAGAAAGAATGATTTACTTCATGTGTAAATTAAGGAATTCTTTGAATTTATTTTTTTCTTGTCAGCTTGATCGTACACCTTATGATGTTTTACATTATTTCACACATTGCATCACCTACCAAGCTTAAAAGTCTGTAGCCCTAAATGGCAAAAGTCAGGCTCATAAGACTGTGCAGTGAGCTGTATGAGTAGGATGGATGAATATTCATTTGATATCCCCTGCAATTTAATTCATTTACTCTTTCTTCTTGCTTTAAAGAACAGTTGAATCTAGATGACCAAAAGGGCTGGAGTATAAAATTGGATTAATATCTTAGTTAATGCTACTGTCATACTTGATACATGTCGATATTAATTAAGAAAGAAGTCACATGAAAGTACTGCTGTATTCTAATAAACCTACAAAAAGTAATGACATGAATGCTTAGGTAGAATGCTCTGGGCCTGGTATGAGTGGCCTGAACTTAATGTAGGAAAATGGAATGATATTAAAGTGGCAGAGGATACATAGTACTAATGCTTGCTTTAAGGAAAGTTTTTTTCCATGCTGGGATTTTGAGACTTCATTAACACAGCAAGCATATTTCAGCCCTTGTCTTAACAGCTGCTAATCTTCAAGATTCATACCAGCTAAGAAATAACAATAGAGCTTATGCAAGTCACTCAGTGAGGAAGCTGCAACGGCATATACCTTGAGGCTTTATTTTATTGTGGGACAGTCAAGTTATGGCAAGGCTATATTGCCCTATAATTATCCAAAAAAAAGTATGCTTCCAGAAGTCAAGCACAATTCTTAGTGTTCGATTGCAGTTCTTAACAAATTAAATTCCAATTATGTTACATTTGCCAAAGTGTGGAAAAAAAAAAAAAAAGGCATTTTAAATGTTAATTTAAAAAGAAAACAGACCACTGATATGCTTAACATTTGAAGACAGAAGTTTAGTAAGATCAGGTAAGGCCTTGACACTAGAAAGTCATCCTTTTCACTTTCAAAGCCTTACTATAAGAGTCATTGCCATGAGTTTTATACTAGGCAAGTATTTTATCATGTTTTTTCAAAACAACATGTACAGATATTGTCTGTGAAAATTCCATTCGTTTAAAAGACACTATAAATGGTATTTTAGATAATTTTAAATACCACAGAGGTCTGTGTCAGTCTTAATTATCTAGTTGTAATTATTACTGTTCAAAAATATTTTGAACAGTAAAATTTTTCTCTATGAGAAATTAAACAGGTCAGTCAAAAAATACGTTTTGTATCTCTAGGCAAATGACTAGTTTTAATAATGTTTAAGTATTTACTTATGATGTAAATATTTTTGCCTTCTACACTAATTAAAAACATACTTTTTAGATTTAGTCCAATTTTTACTTTAATAACATAAACAGATAATTCTGTTAAAATGTAATTCAAGTTCTTTTTCATGTTATTAAAATATTTTTCATTGAAATTGAAATATACTTTCCTTGAAAAAAAAAAAAATATATTTGAAACCTTTCCATGGACTAAAAAAAACCCAACAAACACACATCTCATTGGAGATTTATATATTCTTCCTAAATGCAAATTAGTGAGGGCAGCTAGAAATGAAATAATTAAGGCTTAATAAGACCTGCATCAAATATGGTTTTATACTAGTGTAATAGCACTAAATTACTTTATATATTAACAGGTTAGAATAAAGTGGGATGCTTATGTGTTCCTTTATTCAGTTGTCACATCAAGTGACAAAGTCATACTACAGAAGATTTCTTCCCTTTTTTTTTTTTTTTTTAAGCAGAATTAAGACTGAAGTCATTGAAGCAGTACAAGGTGGGAGAAAATTGAATTTTGTGCACTGGAATAATGCATATTTTTTTTTCAGAGTGGCAACTGAAGCTGTAAAGTGCAAAGCAGGAAGCATAAAATCTTTATTAGATTAAAAGAAAAACAAAAGAAATGATATGCCTTTATAATTTAGATTTTCTGTAGAAGAGATGAAAAAAACCCAGAGAATAGCATCTGCTCAAGTCTCAAGAGAAGAGGATCTAAGTGTAAGTAATCATGAGCTAAACAACAACAACAAAAAATATCTTGAATAATAGAAGCAAGTTTTTACCCATGGTCATTATAACTGACTTTTGGAGAATACAGGATACTGTTATTACATACTTAAAGAGAAATGTTACATTACTCCAGAACTAAATCATGTCATCTCTGTATTTTATTTCCAAAGGTATAACTGGCTGCCACAAAGTCATTTTATACTTAAGGGAATTCACAGTCTGACAAATGTGTATGTTGTCCCACAATATTGTGTCATGTTTAGTGCCCAGTCTTAAAGGTGTTAAAAGATGCACCAATAGCTTCCAGTGCCTGAGGAAGAATCAGTAGGTTTCCTGAAAAATGCCTGAAATCTCAGAAACTTTGCCAAGAATGGTTGGTAGATAAGTAAAGCAAGACTTATTCATGTACATCATCTGTTCTTGAAAATATTAATACCCTGATTTGAGCTTGATGTTCTGCCTGCGGTCTTATTCTTTGTGTTAGTCTTCTGCACAACCATTGCTCATTACCTCTCAGAGCTGATTCATTACAGAAGCCTGTACCAATTGGAAGTCTTTTAAAACATAGTTTTATAGGAAACGAATGGCATTGAGTTAATTAAGATTTAAAAACAAATATAAATTTCCTTGACAATGTAAAAAAAAAACCCAGAAGAGATAGTAATTCACAGAAGAAATTCACCTCTGGAATTCATGCTACTCTAGAGAAATATATAAAACTGATATATTTATTTTGGGATGTACAGTGTAGAGACTAGGAACTTGGGTGCAACAATAACAAGTATAACATGATTTTCAAATTCAGGCACTAGTGACTATCCTTTAATCTGTATTTCAGTACTCTACGGGATGGCAAAGATTCTACAACATTTTGTTCAGTTGCAAACTGTCACAAAGTGATTAAGATTTTAAGACATCAGATATCTACCAAGAGCTAGTCAGAGCTGTAGTTCAGCCAACACTAACACATGATACCTTAATAAAAACTCTAATTCTGCAACACCCATGTTGCTGAATAACTGCTCTCAGGTTGCAAGTGCTCTCAATGGCACTTTCACTCCTGTACATTTATGATGCTTTAATTTACTTCTCTTCAAGGGTCAGCTGAAACAAATACATCTACCAGTTTGTGTTGAAAGTGATAATGGCCTGGATCTTTTAGAAACAGACAGTTTCTACCTTTAGAAATAGACATTTAGTAACTTTGTCTTTTCCGCAGAACTTACTGTTCTCTCAGATGAAAAAATCAAATTTGCAGCAGCCTTTTTTTGAGAGAGTACAGTTCTTAAATATCAACTGTGCCAATGTAGTAATCAACTAATTTGCAAGAAGAAAAAAAAGCAATCTATTCATCCCTCATCAAGCAGAAACTTTTTCCATTCACTTTGTTCACTATTTTGTTCAGTTAAATAAGCAGATTTTTTTTAATTTTTTTATTTTTTTAAAAAAAATATAAGAAACAGAGAAAAAGCATAAGGCATATGGGCCCAAAAGTTTGTCTACTTTCTCAAGCCATATTAGTTCATTTGACGAAGTGTACTTAATTTTTTTGGTTTTGTTTTTTTTTGGTATTCCAAACACACAATCAAAGCAGTCATTATTCCACCCCCATTCACAACATAATGTAAGCACACGACACAAATCAAAGGATTTCTTACAACTCACAGAATTCCTCTGAAAGCTGTGTGTTACTTCAGAAATCATACAACAGATACTTTACAAAACCATAATTATCTCTCAGCTGAGATAAGGGTTATCAAAACCTAAAGATAACATTTCTCTGTCCAGTAACAGCTATTTTTTAACCCAAATATTTACATTCACTGTATGTGTCTTTATTCTGAGAGACTTTGGTTGAAAATGTGAATTCTTTGGAAATGTCAATTTTATCCACAGTTGGTAGATTTTGGGGACATCAAAATGTATCAGAATTAGCTTTTATAGGCTGCTTTAGCTCTTCCATTACTGGTCATTTGATAGCTAAAACAATATTAAATTTTTATTATGAGGATCCAGCTAGAAGAAATAAACACTCAGCTAAAACGGGCACTGGAGCCTGACTTGTGATCCACATCAACTGTCACAACTGAGACCCATTTAAATGCCCAGGATGTACATTTTAGCTTTCAGTCATGGTCATAGCTGTCACATACCATGTTTCACTGTCTTATCTAGAGATAGATGTGTGGAGAAGGTGAGTTATTTGTACTTATGTCCAGTAAGGAGAACTTCCAAGACCAACTTCCAAAGTTTGAAATAAATAGCGGAACTTAAAGTTATCACACAATTATTCTGTCTGAATAATCAGTCACATACTAACATTTACTTGGTTTCATCACAGAAGTAGTTCAACTGCCATAATAATGTCATGGAAACCTGAATCTGGCCTGATGTTAAGACTTATAAGGCTGTATGACTCAGATATGAGCATGGAAGAAAAAATATCCATATGGCCAGAAGAAACACACTTCTAGATATTTTACTCTCATGACAAGTAAGCCAAGATGTAGCTGGCTTGAGTCAACACATCTGTAAGCTATAACAGATGTCTGCAGCTAAGCAGCAGATTCAAAACTTGGCCAAAATCTCACTGAAAACAATAAGTGAGATGCAGATACCTACACAACCTGGGAACAGGATGTAAAAAATAAAATAAGAATAATGTAACTAAGTAATCCATACAGACAACTCTAAAGAATGAGCATTTTTGGAATATTCTGATGTTTCTTCATTTTCAAGTAACAGGTACTTAAGAAGTTGAAGTTGCACTTTTTCTACAGATTGTGATGTTATTTTATTACTAGAGACACAAATCTGCTTCTCTTTCTCTATTCAATAATATTAACCCATGCGAAAGGTTGCAACAGTTGCTTTTGCTTTAAAATTAGTGTATTGATCTGAGAAGTGCATGCTCTTGGACTCTCCAGGATGAGAGAGAAGCAGAAAGATCAAAATATTCTACCCAAAAAAACCCACCACATATAACCCTTTGCTACATAACAGAAATGAAAAAGACTTTGAAGGTCCTTTCCAATGGTCTGCAGAGCTGGTTTGGTTCACAGAGATAGATTCATAGCTTCAAAGCAGGCAAAAACATCAAGCACCAAATTATTGCCCAGGACAACACACTGTTCTCAGCCTTTTCTTGTGTCTTTTTTTAAAAAGCCACCCAAGCCACTAGCTTGAACAACTGGAAGCCCTGCAGGTCACTTAAATAAAATCACCTTCTGATCTTAAAGGAAGAGGAATTATATTTATAAACAGTCTTGTTTATCCTGACATCTCACAATAAGTGTAAATGAGGGGAGACAGCAGTAAGGGGAAAATTAATTAGTTCCACACAAACACTTAAAAAACTTGGCGAGGAAAGGGAAGGTATTACCAAAAGGATATAAAAAATCATAAAGAATTTAAGAATACACTTAAAGTGAGGCCAACTTAGTACAGGACATACCTTTTGACATACTGTAGCACTGCCTAAACATTATCAAGTGTTTTCAGCTCCTATTGTACTGAAGTATAATAGTGGATCAGGTTCTCTTAATACTTACTGCTACTAAAAAAGCCACCAGTGGGCACTTGTTTATACAGAGATTTTTCATTGTGGACTTCATGTAGTTCTTGGAAGGCTGATGTTTAGAAACTGTTTTGCACAGGTTGCTGTTAAGTAGTTTGAAAAAAAAAAAAAAATTGTTTATGACACACCAATTCACAGGATATCTTGGACAGCTTTATGAGTTATTGTATGCTTTATAGATTCTACTTTCAATCAAGTCTGTCTTATTGATAAGGCAGGTGTCTCTTCTAAAAGTATTCATGACATTTGGAAAGAGGTGAATTCTATTTTAGGAGATTTAGGACAGATAGAAGAATTAAACATGAGATACCTGAAATTTAGCTGTGATACTTGTGCTCCACTACCAAAAGGCACAGAGATAATATAAACATTCTCCCAAAGGACGTTTATATCATTCATTCCATTTTGTTTCCATCCAGTTTAAGTAACACCATATTTTATTTTAAAATTAAATTCTATCACTTTAACTATTCTGTTACTAGTTAAGGAACAGTATGAAAAATGGCTTAGGTGTTAGATACTTAATACACACAAAAGGCAGTGAGTAATGAAATTGTGTTAGCCATAAAATTAGACCAGGAAAATAAATGTGATCTTTTAACGTGACCCCTGAAATATCGGGCCAACAACTGCATTGATATGGATGACTGGCTTGTATACGTGTGCAGGTACACAGCAAAATTTGCTTCATCAAATATCTGCTCCAAAGCTATATAAACCGTACTTGGAAAAATCTGTTCCATGTTCAGAGAAACTGGGCAAAAAAACTAGCGTATTTTCTCTATTTATGAATATCTTTCTATTTTACTGAATATATTTTATGTATATTCTCTCAGTGGATATTTCTGGTTAAAATTTTACAGCTGCCTCTCCAGCTCAGTCGGGAGGAGATTTAATTATTCTGTTTTCACTGTGTATCACCTGTAAGCAAAGGGAGACTTTAAGCTTCTCTGTTAGATGAGATAGGGAGCAATATATGATAGGCAATCTGAGATGGACAATATCCAAGAGACAGAGAAGATATTTGTCATTGTAATTCTTCTTTCTTCCATTTTCCTAACAACAATAACAAAATTTTCAAGCCCCAAAGGACGGGTGGATTCTTTTTGTATAGAAAATGAAACGGAGAATAACCTACTTAGAAATAAGCCAGATATTTTCACACTTGTTTTGAAGACAATAGATCATGCTATTGACAAATAGTCTATAAAGTATAATTTGAAATGACAAAAGGTAACTGTGAAAGAGAAGGTGAATGTTTTACAGTTCCTACATTCCTACTACATACTCAGAGTTTTTTTCCTTTGTGCTATATTCAAGCTGATCTGCAACAGAAGTCTGCAGCAAAGAAAAAGTTAATTTCTACTTTAACAGAGAGCTCTGCGTATTGCTTTCTCCTTCAAAACTGTATCCAGGGCTGACTAGTGATGGCAAGACTGTTTTTTAATAAACACACCAGAATCTTACAGTGACTTTATATTGCAAAAAGTTGCATTGCATGCTATCATTTTTCCTTTTGCAATCTTTAGTATTCAGTAGGAGTAAACAATAGGATTGAACAACTCACACAAATCATAGACAAAAGGCAATACTAACAGTTTTATCTCTTTTGCATTGAAAAATCTTTGGCATTTTTCATTTCACCCAAGTAAACTGTGAAAAAATGCCAAAAGGTGCCCCCCTTTACGTATACTTCTTAATTGATATGATTTACCTCCGGTTTCTAAAAACATTTAAAACATTTCTCAAAAAATAAAAGAGAAATAACCACAGTAACAAACAGATGAAAGTGAATGAAGACGTTATATATATGTAGAAAAAAAGTTCTACAGTCAAAATCTGATGGGTCAGATCCTATTATTATGTACTGCTACTAAAGAGGCCAGCAGCTGGCTATTCCTTTGTATAAAGATCTCATTGTGGGCCTAATGTAGTTGTTGAAAAGCTTCTGCTTATTTCTTAGTGGAAAAATAATCTGATTCTGATACACTGATTCACAGGATGCCTTTTAGTCACTGTACGATTTACCAATCCAACTTTCTTATTAGACTATTGAAGCACTTGTATTTTTAAAAGCTTTTCTATTTCAGCTGTAATTTTCTTCCTGTGCTGACCAAAATGATGATGAAATTAGTAATGTGGTATACAGTTTTGCAGAGTTTGTTGAAATACACAAGATACAGAATCTAAAGCATCCATTTCAAAAACAAGAGAGAGCTATACAAATTTCACCTGGAGCTCAATTTTTTTAATTTCTTATGGGCATAGAAAAAATTAATTGGTTTTTTTTTGTGATTTTTTTGAAAAAGGAAGGAAGAAACTAAAGAAACCAAGAAACTAAATTTCTCTGGGCCTTACACAGTTTGACAACTATCAGCAATAATGCAGTTATCTGATAGAACTGTGAGTCTAACAAATAAAAAGGAAACTTCTACTTCATAGTGATGTACATGTTTTCCTTAATTAGAAACTGCTTATAAGATACTCAGTGTTGCATAAGCATGCTTCAACTGGGAATTTCTTTTCACTTAAAATGAGGGAATCGGGAAGCTCAAAATGTACCAGTAAAGGACAAATGTTTGTTTGCATTCACAAAGCATTAGGAATGGATTAAAAACCAATGTACCCTCAGGAAATGTCAGTGCTGTCCCTAAGTGTGTGCTTCTTTTATTCATTAACTTTTCAATAGCTACATCTTAGAACCATTTAAAATAATTTAGAAATTACTCATCTGAGTCCACCAGTTCACAAAAAGTAAGCCTACCCTTAGGAGACTGAGCTGCAGTTGTGCAGGGCTGCTATTTACACAACATGATCCTGCTTCAGTTGGGATGGATCTTGCCAAAACCTTGTGAGTGTGCATCAGAATTCAGCAATCTGTTCCTTCTCTGAGGTACTGCTTGGAGAAGGTCTGATTTTTTGAGAGTAGTCAAAGGAAGCAGGAATAGTAAAGATGTGTTCCTTAGGCAGTTGAACTGCTTCCACTATTCATCTTCATTCCACCCAAGTATATGGCAATAGGCAGGGTAGGCCTTTGGGTAAATGCAGAGAACAAGTGGCTGGAAAATGCACCAGAACAAAGTGAGTTTGAACACATGCTCTAAGGAGCACCTTGGATACTCTTGTGTGGGAGGTTTCTCCTTTATGAGTGAGTTCATGCACATTTAGGCTCCTATTTCCTTAAGGTTTAGGAACTAGTTGTGCTGTAGATATATTCCAAACAGACACCTGAGCCACCTTTTGTCAGAAGGAGTGCTGGGCAGCTTTGATTGCAATAAACCCCCATTTTTTTTTTTTTTGATAGCTGTTGCTGTCTGTTTCGTGGATACTTCTGTGACAAAGTGTTCTAGCCCTCTGATCTTTGTTGTGGCCCTCCTCTGGTAACAGGCAACCATTTTTCATTCTGATGAATAAATTCTGCCTATGCTTCAGAAAACCCACAAGACCTGCTTGTTTCTTTGGTTCATTTTTTTTTGTTTGTTTGTTTTTCTTGGTTTGTTTTCTGAAACTTTTATTCTTCCCTGAAATCATTTAAAGAACTCTTCTTGGTCTCATTAGTTACTCCCAACACATACACAAATCCACAGTTTTCGGTACGTATTGCCAGGGTACACATTAGATTATTTTTCTAAATCCTTTCATGTATTCATGCATATAGAGAAACACTTTATTAGGAAAAAAATCCAGCTTATTTAGTGAAAGTAAAATGAATTTAAATGATTACTTTTAAACAGCGTATGCATCTACTCAAATTCATCTCTTTTAAATGCATAACAGAGAAATTTGGTATCTATGACTATTTCTTTTGTGTGTGCCAGAAATCCTCACAGCATTATTACATGGAAACACTTGCATATGACACCTTCTGGAGCCATAAAATGCCTAGAATCAGACAGTGATGAGCATACTCTAAGCTGAACTTATAAATTATTATTATCCTCTGCAAAGATCATATATTACAAAAATCCCAGTGGTAGTATGCAGGCAGACTCTTTCTGTTCAAAAATAAAAGCTGGTAGAAGCATGTCTTGGAATTGCAACAAAGAGTTAAAACATTCTGTGGTTACCCCATTTTGAGATCTTCATGTTTATGGAAAGAATTTGAGGGTCATCTTGACACCACTTGAGAGACAGATCTGAGTCCGAATTTTTTTTTTTTTTTAAATCTTTTTAGACTTCCTCTTCCCCTTTGTTCTTTCTCATCAAATTAATGTAATTTTCAAAGACCTGATACCGTCTCCCATTTAGATAAGCATCCCTGAATCCCAAATCCTCTAGTCTTCATTAGAGTAGTATATGGGCTACCATGAAGAGGACTACGAGGAGAATGAGTGATTTGGAGTCCTTGTTCAATAGTATTTGAAGAAGGTGGGAAATAGAGGAAGATAATAATTAATTAGATCTGGGTTTTTTAGAATGGGGTTTTCAAACTTGGGGAGGTCCACATAAATCTTAGAAAGCTTTATCTAACCTTCTTCATCCCCTCTTGCATTTGGTACACAATCCATTTCTTTCCTGTTGCTGGAACTGGCATCTTGAGAAGTAAAAAGAAAGCAAGAGAATAGCACGCCTTTTTATTTTTTTGTGTTTATGAAAACATTGTAAAAGGATTATATGTTATTTGGACTTTCAGGCTCATGATAACAGACTGCATTGTAAAAAGCTTCTTTTGATGAATACAAATGAATTGACTGGATTTGCCAGCCAAACAAAAATACATCATTGTGCTATGCAAAATTACTTTCAATTGTTTGTCTCTGAACTGTAAGCTCAAGTCAGTATCAGCACCTCAAAATGGTTTTCTATTATTAAAACTAAAAATCGCTTCCATTTCAGTAAAAGTAGCCTTACTGGAGGCATTCCTGTTTGCTTGTTTGTTAATAATTCACATTGTTAATCCATTCAATTAAAATATTGATTTGTCTGTGGTCTTCCATTTTGCCATTGAGAGTGACCCTCTTGGCACTTGATAGTTACATGGGAACACCCAAGATCTGAGTGCTAAAATGGCAGACAGCCATGGCATAGCAAGATGAAAACTGAAAGCAACCCTGTGGTTCAGACTACTGTTAGGTTCTCAGACCTGCTACCTTTGATTCTTAGCTCTTTCTATCAATCATTTAACTACCAAGAACATAATCTCCCAAGGAAACCAGGAAGGGAATAAAAAGGGAGAGAGAAAACAGAGGGAAAACATTATAGTTAGAAAGGGGTAGAGAGCACCTTGGGAATAAGGGAGAACAATGAGCTTCATGGAAGCTTGTAAAACTGCTCATGGATTGACTGGGTATAATGTCAACAAAAGCAGCAATTAAAATCAAGTGTTAATCACACAGGTAGGTGCTGCCTATGCCAAAGTGGCTTAAGAAAAGCCTTACTTTTTGGTCAGCTGAGGTGAAATTCACCTCAAAATGTAGTCATTTCTAAAGAGCTCTCAGGGAAATGTATGAAATACCCAAGATTTATTGCACTACTGCTTCATTGTTTTCCCATTAACACTTCTCTTGTCATTAGGCAGTACATGGGGTTTTTTGTTTGTTCTTAATTTCATATCTATTTGGTTATTACTCTTGAATATGTAGTCCAGTCACTTGGAGAAAAGAAAGTTCTAATTACATCTTTCCATACTGTCTAGCACCAGAAGGCCTCAGAGAACTAATCTCTATCACAAACCAGTCTTCCCTCTTGCAAAAATCTTTCTACTTCATACCAAAATACCAAAGCTTTTCAATGTCAGTGTCTATGAAAATCACCATGAATGCTACAGTAATGTCTCAAAACTTTAGAAATAGTATCTGTTGGGCAAATGAGAAGAAACTGTTTATGACTCCCAGGGATATACAGCACTTCATACTTCTTATGCTGTAGCTCCGTGTCCCTATTTCAGACTGAGTAATGGCATTTATATTTAGCACTGCATGTACAAAAGGGTGATACTACAACCTCAAAATACTGCTGAATTATCTCAAGCAGCTCCATGCCCTTAGCCTTTAGCTGCTCACCAATATTCTCCACATCATTACATTTTACATTGTATTACAGTAAACCATCACCACAAAACCTCCAGAGCAATGTTATTTGCTGAACCAGAAAATTGAGATGACCACTTGTACAGTGCATTTTGACTGAGCTCATCCCTACCATAACGCCTGGTGACAATAGGTCTAAGGCAGAGACTCTGGCAAGCAGCCTGTGCAGAGTTGCCATGGACACTCTGTGTATTTAAAGTGGACACTTTAATGAGAAGATAATAAAAAATGACATTGATATAACTGCTCTTTATAGCAACTGATGTCATTTACCTGGACC
>NW_008625270.1:44581-48873 GCF_000691845.1 Merops nubicus | reverse complement strand
ACCGCAGGAGCCCCACCACTGGAGGTGGACAACTTGCTCCACCTCACTCCTAGACCCCCCCTTGGCAACTTATGGGGCAGACACAGGCTTGGGGCATCCAAAAACGTTGGCAAAGTCTCTGCCCCACCTCACGGAGCTCCAGCAGTGCCCCCTGGAGATGCTGTTGGGCAAGCAGAAGTCATGCCCCGGGAAGGGAGAAGGTGCTGAGGAGCTGGGAGCTGAACCCAGCATCCACCAGCAGAAGACAATAGAGACCTCTGTTCCAAAAATAGCTGGCAAGGTGGAGGCTCTCCAAGGAGGAACCCAAGCCTGGGAAGTGCAGGAGACAGGCAGCAGCATGTTGGATGCCAGAGGAGCTGGACGGGCACGTTCCAGAGATCCAAACAACGTGGCAGCAACCTGAAGGAGGAGGTGGTGGAACTGCACGTCCTCCTGAAAGACATCCTGGGCTTGGAAACTGGTCGTGTGAGGCTGGTGGGACAGCCCCCACCACCCTGCTCCTTGGGAGAGCCTCAAACGTGGTCCCTTCCTCCAGGGCAGGATGTTCTGGGCCCACCACGACCACCTTGTGGTGCTCCACTCCTTCTTTGGTGGGTTCCTGCAGCGAGTCCAAAAGGGAGAGGTGTGCAGTGGTCCTGCTGCTGTAGCTGAGCCCCTTCTCTGGGTCCCAGGCGTTGGGCCAGGAGTGGTGGTAGATGGCAGGGTGGTCCTAGCAGGGCATGGAGAGCTCATGGAGCTGCTGCTTGGGTTCAAGGCTCGAAGATGCCCAGCTCTGGTGGTTGAAGCTTCATCCTTCCACTGGTGCTGTTGAGGGATCGTTGCTTGTGTCCCAAAACGCTGAAGAACAGATGGAGGAAGCGTGCCAGATGCCACCACTGTGACACTTGGGCCCAACATTCCCCAACTCCAAACCTCAAGAGGCTGTTTGAAAGCAAATACAGGAGATTTGAAAGACTCAGAAGCCAGACTTGGGGTCACGTGCCTCTTGAAGGAACCTTCTGCTGTCTAAGACCCACCTTCTGCGTGGGTCCCAGCAGCAGGGTCTGCCCTGCAAGGAGAGGGACAGAAGTGCTCTTGTCCTCTCCTTTCCTTCAGACAAACCCCAAAAAAATGATGGTGGAGGTGGCTCAGCAACTATGGCAGGGTTGGGGTGGGGCACAAGGTGTCCATGGGCCAATCCCTACCATAGGTGGCTCTCAGAGAGGTTCTGCAGCTCTAGCTCCTTCCCTTGAGTCTGCAGGATGGATGCAAGAAGCTGCCCACAGGGCTACGAGCAGCTTTGTGATGAAGATGATGAAGATGAAGAGCAGATGCTCTGGCTCTTTGCTGAAGTTGTTCTCCAAGGAGTTTTCTTAAAGCCTGCTCAAAATCCAGGTGCCAAATGAGAGTCCCTGGGAGTCGTGGTGTGACATCATCCCTCCAGGAGTCCTCAGATGTGAGCACAGCAAGCCTGAGATCATAGTCATAGAATATCTGGGCTGGAAGGGACCTCCAAAGGTCATCTAGTCCAACCCCTCACCATCAGCAGGGACATCTCCACCTAGACCAAGCTCATCCAGAGCCCCATCCAGCCTGATGTTGAATGGAGCCTCCACCAGCTGTCTGGGCAACCTGTTCCAGTGGTCCATCCCCCTCAGACTGAAGAGCTACAGCCACCCATGGAATCATCGAATCCTTGAGGTTGGAAGGGACCTCCAAGATCATCAAGTCCAACCATTGAGCCATGAGGGCTCTAAAGTCTTCTGCTAAAGAGCTGGAGGACCTGAAGGTGGGGAGAACACCTCCCACGCCTGCAGAGCCTGCTCTGGGAAGAGGAACTCCACTCCAGCTGCCAGCTCGGGGTTGATAAGACAAAGATCTCCCTTCATCTCCTGCCCTTTGCTCCACCCCTTCATTCCTTCCTTTCTTTTTGCTGGTTGCACCCAGAAGCCTTTGCTCCCTCAGCTCTGCAGCTTTCCCTGATTACACCACCACCCATTGACGTCAAGGAGGCAACGAGGGACACGTTCCTGGAGCTTCTTTCACAACCTACCTGCCCCCAGGGCACTCGTTAGACCTTGGGGCTCTCCTGATAGGAAGGTCATGCTGGGGGATCTCCAGCAAATCAAGTTCTCCCAGACTTTGCAGGTTGGAACAGTCATTATCTTAGGGTTGGTGGGGTTTATCTTTGGTGGTGTCATGATCCAGTGACCAGTGGTGGCTGTTCTGGGGCCAGCAGTGTTTAATAGCTTCATCAATGACCTAGTTGGGGGTCACGTGCACCCACAGGAAGGTTGAAGGTGAGGTTGGACCACCAAGAGAGGTTGGACCACCAAGAGAGGTTGGACCACCCAAGAGAGGTTGGACCACCCAAGAGAGGTTGGACCACCCAAGAGAGGTTGGACCACCCAAGAGAGGTTGGACCACCCAAGAGAGGTTGGACCACCCAAGAGAGGTTGGACCACCCAAGAGAGGTTGGAGCTGAGCAACCTGCTCTAGCTGCAGATGTCCCTGTCCCTGCAGGGGGTTGGACTGGATGGCCTTGAGAGGTCCCTTCCCACCCAAAATATTCTATGAGTCTGTAAGAGAGGTTGTGGGAGGTGACAGCTCCTGCAGCTCTGGCCAACAGACCACACCATGGCCTGGGTTCCATTCGGATGGACACCAAGAGAAACCCCCTAGGAGAATTTAGGAGCTGCCAGGAAGGGGCAAAGCAAAGAGCCCAAGGGTGGGGACAGGGCTGTCCCCCCAGAGCTGTGGGCAGAGTCCTCCTCCAGGTTTTTTGCAGGGCTGCTCCAGGACCTGTTTTTTTTCCACAGGTCTTCCAATTTTCCACAGATCTTCTCATTTCCCACAGATCTTCCAATTTTCCATTTCCCTTTTGCTCCAGCATCTTCTGAAAGAAATAAAAAACCCCCAAAAAACCCCAAACAACAACAAAATCTTCAAGAGTTCCCCAGCCCTGCCTGCTTCTCCTCCATGCCTGGTCCTCCTTGGAGATCAAGGATTACCTCAACTGCTGGATCTCTCTTGCTCAAGGAAGGTTGTGTGCAAGAACTCCTGGCACGTCACCTAGCTTGGGCTTCAAAGCACCCAAGATTTTGGGAAGAGGGGATAAATTTAGGCCTCGTTTTGAGCCAAACCCCAAATTTTCAGGCTTTGATGTCTCCTTGTCTTCTCCAGAGAATGAAAACCCACCTCTTGTCTTCGGGGAGCTCCTTGGAGCCAGAGGAGACCACTGGTGTTTGTGTGTGGAGGAGAACGACTGGGAGCTGCTCTTCCAAACAGTTTTAATGGATGTGCTCCGGGTCTCCCGTTTGCTGGTGGGTAATTAAGGCAATTAACAAGCATCTGTTTGTTGATTTCCCTCCTTGAGGGAGGCGAGGAGTTTGGGGGGGGGAAGCAGTTTGCAACGAGGGCCTGCTGGAGCTTGCCTGCTGCTCCATGAATATTCAGGCCATGGTTCTATCTCCAAGGACTTGTCTCCTCCTGCCTTGGGCAAGCTCTGGGATGGGCTGGGAGGGGACAGGCTGGGCTGAGATCCTGCCCCTGGGAGGGTTCTGGAGCAGGGCAGCCTCGTGGTGTGCAGGAGATGGAGCCCCACCAGCTCTCTGTCACATCAAGGTTGGTCCTGCTTGGCTGTAGACACCCCTAAAACACGTCCCCTCCTGATCTGTGTTTCCTCAGACCCCTCCTTGAAGCTCTCTTGGGGTTTAGCATCCCTCCTGCAGCTCAACACCCTTGGAAACGAAGAGATTTTGGGTACCACGCTTGCAGGGAAGCCCATGGAGGATGGAAATCAGCTCAATGGCTCAACTGGAGATATCCCCCCCAGCCTTGGAAGCCTTCTCCTCCCCAAATCCAGCCCCCCTGCTCCTTCCAGAGAGCTGGGAGGGGCAGCACCAGCAGGGAAGCAGCAGCTCCCTGGGAATTCCTCCCCCTTGGGCTCATGCAGGAGGTCCAGGTCAAGCCCACCAGTCCCCCTGGGCAACCAACTGGCCCTGACCTTCTGGTGGAGGCTTCTCCCCAGGGCACTTGAGGGTCACCAGAGCATTCTGGATGCTGCCCCCTCCATCTCCCCCGTGCAACAAACCCAGCAGGAGAGGAGGAAAATGGTGCTGGGAGAGGAGGGAATTGTCAGGGTGGAGTAAACTGGACTTGCATCTTCTCCTCCTGGTGTGAGATGCCACCAGCAGCTCCAGAGGAGGCTGCAAAGAACCCTGTGGTTGGGAGTTGTGGGGCTACCTGACCCCCCCCTCCCCACATGTGGCTGGGAGGAGGGAGGGGCGGAATGCCAAGAGGGGTTGGGAGGG
>NW_008625270.1:43390-44409 GCF_000691845.1 Merops nubicus | reverse complement strand
GCTGTGGGTCTTCTGGGCCACCTGGGCACACACTGGCTCATCTCCAGCTGGCTGCTGACCAACCCCCCCAGGTCCTTCTCCACAGAGCACTTTCCAGCCACACTTCCCCCAGCCTGGAGCATTGCAGGGGGTTGTTGGGACCCAAGTGCAGAAGCCAGCATTTTGCCTTGTTGAACTTCATCCCATTGGCCTCAGCCCATCGATCCAACCTGGCCAGACCCCTCTGTAGAGCTTTTTTTTCCACCTCAAAGACCTGGCTGCTCACCAACACACATTTCAGACCTCACAAAAAATTTCCCATCGAGTTTTGAGACAACTCCTTAAAAAAAAACCAAAATTCAAACCAATCCATTCTCTATCTCAACCCAAAACAAGGTGAGAAACATCCCAGGGGATGATCCCTGGGTCATGGATGATCCCTGCTCATGATCTTTGCCCCTGCCACCAAGCAGGAGGAACCTGCAGCCATCCCCCATCTCCTGCTGTCCCAGGAGGGTGTCCCAGGCAGGAGAGGAGCCCAGTGGTGCTGGGCTCACTTGTCCAATTCTGCTCAGAGATTCACACCCACCCTGCTCTCCAAAAAGAGACCCCCCCCCAAAAAAAAATCCCCCAGCCTTATTTTTGGCAGAAGTTGGAGGTATCAGAGGAAGAACTGGAGGGAAGTTTGTCATGATGGATGGTGCCTTGGCTGCAACCCAAACCTGCTTAATAGACCTGATCTCCTTGTGACAACCGAGTGAAGGAAGTGGAAAAAAATCACACCCAACATCTCTTGTTGATAAAGAAAAGATACCTGGGGGCAGGACAGAGCTGGGACTGCAAGGTGGAGGCACCAGCTTTGGGATCTGCTCATCCCCCTTGGGACAATCTCTGCCAGCTCTCGTTTTCTGGCTGGCCACGCTCTGCCAGAGTGGCTGGTGGAAGCAGATGGTCTCCTTAAAACCCAACCAAAGCTGCCAAGGGTTGGCTTTTATTAGGTGCAGGCTGGGAGGTGGCACCCGTCCATCTCCTCCACAACC
>NW_008625270.1:42928-43359 GCF_000691845.1 Merops nubicus | reverse complement strand
GAGGGGCCCCCCGCCCCTCCCCCCCCCCCCCCACCCCCGCCGGTGGCCAAGCTCCCTCTGCCCCGTGGGATCTGACAGGAGAAGACCTGCTGTTGATTTTTCCTTCATATTTCAGCAAGGGGGGGAGGAGAATAAAAAGTTGTAGTTCTCCTCTCTACACAAGCCTGGTGAGATCAGAGGCTGGGGCAATATTGCTGGGTCCACCAGCCAATGAGGGCACATCAAGGGCTCTCAGGGAGTCTTGTCTCTCCTTGCCATTTTTGCCCCCCCTTTTTCCAGCGTGGGGGCACGGGGAGGGGGGTGCAGGATGTATCTCTGCCCCACAGCCACGTTGGATGGAGGTCCCACCAACCATGATGGATGGAGGTCCTACCAGCCACGCTGGGTGGAGGTCCCACCGACCATGATGGATGGAGATTCCACCCACCACG
>NW_008625270.1:4920-42594 GCF_000691845.1 Merops nubicus | reverse complement strand
GGGCCCCCCCAACCATGGTGGATGGAGGCCCCACCAGCCAGCAGGAACACAACGAGACCCCCCCAACCAGCATCAGGGTGCCCAGGACACACGGGAGGTGATGCCAAACCCACCCCTCAGCACAGGGACCACTGGGTTTAGCTCTTGCCCCATGCCAGGGCACCACCACAGACCCACCACCAACGATGATATGGGGAGCAAAGTTGGGTGAAGACATTCTGCTCCCTTGGAGAGCACCCCATATGAGGTGGGATCTGGTTTGAAGAGATAAGAAGCTTCTCCTTGCCAGATGTTGGCCTGTTTGGGAACTCCATCCTGTACGTAGATGTTGGGGGGCTGGGGGACACACACAAGGAGTCACCAACACGACCACAGAGGCAACGTTTGGGCAACTAAAAACCTCCAGGACCTGGAGGAGGGGAGAAGTTTCTTCCACCTGCTTTGCCCCTAGAGAAACCACGCTCACGATTGCACCCTCTGACCCTTCTTTTCATCCTTTTCCAAGTCTCTGGAAGACACACAGAGTGTGATTATTTATCCTGGGGAAATCCTAGAGTCCTTTAGGTGGGAAGAGACCTTTGAGATCATCAAGTCCAACCCTTGAAACGAGATGATGCGTTTTCTCCCATGGAAATTGTTCCCATTCTGCACCTTTTCCTTAATCCCCCAAAAAAACTTGAGGGACAGATGATTTATGGATTTTAGAGGCTCTTTTTTTTCCCCCCTCTCCTACTGCCAGACACAGATCAGCCTGGATCCCACCCTGGATGAGGTTTCTTGGCTTCAGGCTGCCTGGGTGCAGGGCTTGAAGTGGAATTTCTGAGCACTCCACGTCCCTACACACCCTGTCCATGGGGGACAACGTTGGGAGAGGCTTTGAAACAGCTGTCCCACCACATGCACACGTGGGAAAGCTGCAGCCAAGGACCATCCCTGGCTTCAAGGGGTGACAGATATGCCCCTGCACTGCCAAGAAGCTCCTGGAGAAGGATTGTCCCCACTGGAAAATGCAGCATTACCTGCTAGGACAGCTTTTTGGTGGGCAAGGTGAACCTTCTGCCAGGCAGCTTGGGTTCCATGCCACTGCTTAAGGAGTGGTGGGCACCTCACACAGCTCCTGGGTTGGGGCAGAGGCTTTGTTGGGGGTGCTGAGGGCAAGTGGTTTCTAGGAGAAAGACCCAAAATCTGCTGGGAGGGTGATGTGGGAAGTGTGTCCAAAGAAGAGCAACGGAGCTGCTGGGGAAGGGTCTAGAGTCCAAGTGTGGGGAGGAGCAGCTGGGGGTGCTGAGCTCAGGGGAGACCTTCTCACAATAATAATCATTCCCCTCCTTTTTCTTGACAAGGTAGGAGGCCTTCTGTGCCCACAGGAAGGGGCACTTGGTCCAAATTCCAGGGAGGAGAAAGAAGAACCATGAAGTGAGTGAAGTCATTGGCCCACAGGAGGATGGAGGACAACGCAGAGCAAGCAAGGACATGACCTTGCAGGGGTGGGGGATTTCAGAGTCTTGATGAAACAGCCCAAATAGGGTCCCCTCAGAGTAGTTGGTCCCCTCCTAGTTGTTCTTCTTACCGTTAGGAATGACCTCTACCTACCTATTTCCTCTTCCAAGCCCTTGTGTGCTGCAGATGGAGCAAGCAAAGATCACCAGAAGGAGGATCCAGCAAGAATGAGTCCTTTTAGAGAAGGAAGGAGAAGGGGACAGGTCATCCCAGGCATCCCAAACCCCTTCTCTGAAGGGGCAGACCTGCATCGTGGCATGAAAAAAAAACCCACCCAACCAACTAACCCACCAAAAAACCAACAAAAAGAGGATAAAGCACCAAAAAAATGTGGGCTGGGCATGGAAAGCTCTTGCTGTGGGGAAGGGAGATGCTGTTGTTGGTAGAAGACACCGTTGCCTTCCCAACAGGCTGCCCTGGGCAACCACCCACCCTCTCCCAAATTTTGTGTCCCCAACACACCTCGCTTCCATCACCCTCTTCAGCACAGCTCTCCCCACGCCCACCAGCTCAGGAGCTCCAAAAATCCCCCCCCACGGCCACTCCTCCAGGACATCTTGTCCTTCCCAGAGCCTGAAGTTCTCCAGGAGCCTCACGTGTCCGTGGCCCTCACGCTGGGGAAACAGGAGGGACTGCTCCAGGCTCTTGTTCAACAGGGAGATGACATCATCCTCATGGCATCATCTCATCTGGCCTCTCTCTCTTCCTCCAGCTGCTCCTGCTTCTCCTCCAGAGGTGCAGCTGCCTTGGAGAACCACCAGCTCAGAGGAGGGAAGGTTTTGGCATCCATCTCCTCGATGCCTCCCCCCCAATATTTTCTAAGGTGGTGGAGCTGTTTTCCTGTGACACCAGCAGGACAAATGTTGGTTGTCTTGTGTGGTCACCTCTGGGTTTCAGGGCAGGCTTTCCTCTTTGGACCAACAACGAGGTTCAGGGTGAACTTCCAGGAGGTGAAAATCCACACGCTGCACGTCCAAGAATCCACCAAAGAGAAGGAGACTCCAGCAGTGATCTCCACCCAGCCCTGGCTCACCAGAAGATGCTCATCTCCACCTCTTTATCCTTGGTGGGCAAATCTGCTGCTCTTCAGGGAGGTTTTCTCCCCAGCTGGGAAGGGGAATGAAGCCAGTGATAAATAAAAGGTCCTACAGCAGCCAGGAGACTCCAGGTCTCAGGTTGCCAGGTTGGTTTCTCTGAACTTCTCTCTTCAAAAGCTTCTTGCCTTTCCTAAGGACTACCTGGAACTCCTGTAGCTCAAGTGAGGAGTTTAACCTGAGACTGAGACAAGCTCTGGACACTTCTCCATGCCAGAAAGAAGTGAAGATGCTCTTGTTCACTGGCAGCAAGTCAGGAGGTGACCTGGCAGGTCACCATCAAAGCTCTTGCCAAGCCCATCCCTCTTGCTATAGAGAAGATGTTCTCCTTCTTATTTAGGCCACACGTTTGCCAAGAAAGGTTGGACCATGTGATCCTTGAGGTCCCTTCCAACCTCGAAGTCTATGATCCCATAGATTCTAACTCAGCCTCAATTTGGGGGAAAAAGCTCAACAATTGGCTGGGCCTGGGACTTCCAAACATCTCCATCCCTCAGCAGCCACCTTAGAGAGGGTGGGGAAGAAACCCAAAGCACCTGGTAGCAAGCTGGTGTCCACCTTCAGCCCAAGTCCTCATCCCACCTGCCAGCAGCCCACTATGGGGCAGGCCCAGGGAAGAAACGAGGGGCAGAGGAGGTTTGGGAGAGGCAGGGAATTATTTTAGGGACCAGAACAAGAGACAAAACCGTTTTCTCCTTTCTGTGCCCTCACCCTGAGGACTTGCTCCCCATTTTCTTGCTTCCCAGAAGCTCTCACTGCCACAGAAGGGATGGACATCCCCCTTAAATCAACACTGCCCTTGCTGGGGCTCTGGTCCTCTGAAGGACACCCCCCACCTCACTCTGTACAAGCCAAGAGAGTCCTTCTAGGGCAGCAAGAAGACCCCCAGGCTGGCACACAAAGCCCAGTGGGGTCCCAGCACCCAACAGAGATGTGGGGTGGGAATATCCCCCTCCCTGCATGCTCAGAAGGACCCTCCCAATTAGCCACAGGCCTGATGATGAGGGATTTTGGGGCTATATTTCTACAGGGTTTGAGATCCCTGTGTCCTCCTGCTTCTGTGCTCGTGGGGAGGTGACCTCCATCACTCCTTCCTCCTCCTCCCACGCAGGGCAGGTGCTCACAGGTCTCTTTGGGACACTCAAAGCTCCTTTCTTCAGCCCCAGGGAGGAGCTTCAGGGGGGGGCTGCAGCCCTCAGAGCTGGGCACAGCTCTGGATGGAGCTACAGCTGCCCCAGGACCAGGCTGCAAACCCATCTCCACTGGGAGGCAGGGGGAAGCTGGAGGAGAAGCACTGCACAAAGCTGTAGGAAAGAGAAGAAGAGCCCATGAGGAACCTTCAGAGTGCTGTTGAGCCACACACCTCTTTTCCCCAAGCAGGGATTCACAGAGATGCTCCTGGCACCTTCACCCCTTCTCCAGAGCTTCAGCCAGGAGGTCCACCTAGGCCACGAGTCCCTCAGCTTAAAGATGAGAATCAAGAACTCTCTTCCAAGACTAAGAAACCCACAAACACCTGCAAGAGGTTTGGGTCAAAGGCTGCAGACAAGCCCCACACCCCAAGAAGAGGGTGCTGTGCTCACGTTTTTGGACAGAGCTTCAGCCAGGAGGTCCACCTAGGCCACGAGTCCCGCAGCTTAAAGATGAGAATCAAGAACTCTCTTCCAAGACTAAGAAACCCACAAACACCTGCAAGAGGTTTGGGTCAAAGGCTGCAGACAAGAAGAGGGTGCTGTGCTCAAGTTTTTGGAGGCACAGCTGAGAGCCCCACCCATCTCCTGAACAGGTGGAAAGCATCTTGTCCTTCAGAGCAACCACCAGAAATATCTGACAACACATTCCCTGAGGGAAGTGAGGCAATCTTCAAATCTGATGTGGCAGCTTCTCCTCAGGGAGGACCCCCTTATTTATCCCCCAGCTAGAAGAAGATCCTCCAGCACGTGTGGAAACAGGCTCCAGCTCCACAGCAGGACCAGGATGGGCTCTAGCAGGCACTTGGCAGCACAGCCAACCTCTGCCTCCATCCCACCACCTCCTAAAATCCCTGACAATCCAAAATCCCCCTGGAACAGCGGGGCCACACATGGGGTGAGGTGCCTGGAGGGCAGCAGGACCCCCCCAAACCTCCTTCCACGTCCACAGAGGACATCTGCAGGGAGAGGAGATCCCTTCCCCTGCAGAGTTCTGCTTGCACAAGCAACATTCAGCTATTAAATTCCAAAAAAAAGCAATAACAGCCCCAGCTAGAGATGCTGCTCACGATAGCTCAGGGAACAGATAAGAACCCCAGAGACGTGTCACTCCTCTTCAAAGCCTTGGTCATGGTGACCTCCACGGGGATTTTTCTCATCAAGCTGGTTCCACCCTGACCCTTCCTTTGTTTGTTGTGGCGTGAGCTTTGGGAAGGACCTTTCAGAGCCTCTCAGCCCTGCTGTGGGATCTGCTGCTCGCTCCGTTTCCTCTCTCCTTTAACGAGGCAGAGAGCAGTTAATTAAAAAAAGATCTCCATCTCCCAGCTGACCCATCGCCCTTGGCCCAAGCCATAGACCTCCCCCACCCTCTGCACAGAGCTACTGCTGCAGCTGCCTGGGGGGGAAATGCAGAGCAGAAGTTGTGCTGACAGCCTCACCCAGTGCCCCTCGGAGCTCACGGGGTTTGGGGGCTCCCATCCAAAGGAGAAGACAAAGTGCACACCACCCAAAGGACCTGGCAGAACAAGGAGTCCCTCTTCTTCTTCTCCCTGCTCCCAGGAGGTGCAGAACGGCCCTTGGAAGGGGTGGGTTTGAGCCAGATGGGGAGATGGTGATGAAGGGACAAAGCCAGGCCAATAATTTATATAAAAAAATAGAAACAGGGTGAGTTTGTGGCCTGTGGACCACCAAGGCTTGGGCACGCCGCTGCTTTGGGGTGCAGCACGGGTCCCTGGAGATGTTGGCACCTCTTCCAGGGAGCTCTCCACCACCCCAAAGGAGATGCAGCCCCAGAGCCCAGCCCTGAGACTCAACCTTCTTCTTCAATCTCATTCCAGGGAGGTGGGAGGTAGAACTTGCTCTTCCCCAAACAGGCTCTTTCCATCCTGCAGGGATGGCAAGACCTACGTGGCACCTCCACCTCTCCTCCAAAAGGGGACAAACCCTGGGGAGCACAACCAGGACCAGCCTGGAAGGAGCAGCTTGGCCAACAAGCAGAGCCCAGAATGGGCAAAGGACAGGCAGGTTGGGGCAGCTGGATAAAAAAGAGCCCCACGACCCTCTCCCCACACCCTTTTTGTGGCAGGAGGGCTGCAGGCACACACACAGCTCCTTCCAAAAGCCCTGGGTGTCATCACAAGATCCGGGGGCATCTTCTGGGCTTCCACTTCTTTAATCATCCTCCCTCCTCTGCATTTCATACCCTGAGCTCTGACAGAGGGCAAACCCACAGCCTCTTCCATCCAGAAGGACAAGAGTTCCCGGCGACAGCTGCTATATTTAACCCAAAAAAAAAAAAAAAGAGCCCCAAACCACCCGGGGTTGTCATGGCAACGCTGGTTGCTAAAAATAGCCCTGCCATCAAGGAACTGGAACGCTGGGAAACGGCTGCAAAGTTTCCTGCTCCACTGGAACCGGGCTGGAGCGAATCACACCCCGAATCGCACGATCCTCCGCGCCTGCAGAGGATCCCCCCCCTTCCCAAAATCTGGCTCCGTGCCTCAGCTCCATACTGGGAGGGACTGGAGCAGCCCAGATGGGTCAAAGAAGCCAAGATGCCAGTGCTGGAGGTGTTGTTTTTTTCCTCCTGGCATTGACAGGCTGAGGTCCAGCGTGGCCAAGGCACCGTGGTAGGTTCCAGCTGCTTTTTGGGTCACCTCCAGCCAGAAGAGCTGTTGGAGGAAGGCTGAATTTGGGTAACCACCCAAGGTGGTGCTCAGAGGAGCAGCTGGTCCTACCTTGCTTCTTTTAAACACCCTACAGAGCAGCTATCAGCACCGTGCCTGAGGGGTGCAGGATTCCAAACACCCTTTTTCCACCCTCTTCCACCCAGATCTGAAGGCATCAAATCAAACTCAAACCTCCTCCTCGCCAAAAAACAGCTCCTTGGTGGAGCACCCTCCAGCAGGAGCCAGCTGAGCATCTTCTGAAACCACATTAGCAAGGCTGAGTGGGCACAGCCTGAGCAGCCCAAATCTCCAGCCATCAAACTAATCCTCCTTGACACTTCTGGCTCCCAGTGGAAGGCTCCCGTTGCCACGTTGGAACCTCCCCCACCCTGGTGTTGTCCCCAAGCCCCGTTTCCCCCCCGGGGTGGGAGGAGGAATCAGGAGCCTGCTGCTGAATCCCCTCCTTTAGCTCTCCCCATCAGCAATGGCTTGGAGGAATCCTTGAGCTCTGTGGGGTTTGGGGGATGAGGCATGGCTCTGGTTGACTTTGTGCAGCCTTCTTGAGAGGAAGGGGTTGGCCAACGAGGAAGGGATTGGCCAAGGAGGAAGGGGTTGGCCAAGGAGGAAGGGATTGGCCAACGAGGAAGGGGTTGGCCAAAAAGGAAGGGGTTGGCCAATGAGGAAGGGCTCTTGAAGGTGAAGATACAGGTGGTTGTAGCAGTTCAGGTTGCCAGATTTAACAAGAAGTCAATGCAGGGCAATATTTTCCTTATTTCATGGCTGAGAGCAGCAACCTCAGAGGACCTTGGTGGGTGCTGGTCCCTTCTCAAGTGACAAGGGATAGGATGAGAGGAAACGGCCTCAAATTGCTCCACGGGAAGCTCAGGTTGCTTATGAGCAAAGAAATTCTTCCCCAAAAGTGTTGTCAAGCCCTGGGACAGACTGTCCAGGGCAGTGGTTGAATCATCATCCCTGGATGTGTTTGAAAGCCATGTAGATGTGGTGCTTAGTGGCATGGCTTAGGAGACTTGGGTTCCTGGTTGGATTTGATGATCTGAAAGGTCTTTTCCAACCTAAATGGTTTAATGAGTCTATGAAGCCAAGAGACCTGGCACTGTGGGATTACCTGAGGTGGTTTGAAGCAGCACCAACCATCCCCCAGCACTTGGGGTGTGCTCTGACTTGGTGTGTTCAGTGACTGGACCATGTCCCATGCACGGATGAAGCTTGAAGATGAACTCCAGGGACAACTAGCCCCCATTTAAGACCTGGTAGAACAATCCTGATGGACATAGAATCATAGAATCCTTTAGGTTGGAACCTTCAAGATCATCAAGTCCAACCCTTGAGGCATTAGGGCTCTAAAGTCCTCTGCTAAAACAGATCAGAATCTGTCAGGGTTGGAAGGGACCACAAGGATCCCCCAGTTCCAACCTTCTGAGCCTGCCCTTCAGACCTTGTGGTTGAAGATCATTGCTTTCCCTGAGAAAACACTCCTCAGGAGCATCCCTTGCCTCGTTTGGACAGCTGGTCCATGCCATGTCAAGAGCACAAGCCCTCTCCTTGGCCTCACACACCAGTTCCTCATGGAAAACTAACCCACCTCCCTCCCTGCACGCTGGAGCACCAGACCTGGCCAAATCCATGGACCCACCTTCCCCCTGGGCTTGCACAAGGAGCCCGAGGGGGTGAACACTGGTAAGTAGTGGAGGATTCTTCACTCATTGCACCATGGTGGAGACACCAACACTGCCTCCCCTTTGCCTCGTGCTGAGGGAAGACATCTCCTCTCCTCTCCAGCAGCTGGGTTTCCTAAAAACACCAGCATGACCCCACGCAACACCCCCTTCCACCAAAAACCAGTTGAGATGAAGACCTTCACGTGGGTCGTTCAACCAAGGGCTCAGAGCGTGTCACCCTGCAATAAATACCCCTCCTCCCCCAGCTCCTCCCCACGTTGGGCTCCAAAGGCATCCAGCTGGCCCAGCCTGGTCCTACCCCACTGCTGTGCCCACCTAGAAGCTGGTTGGAGGGTGCTGGGGGAGGGAAAAGTGCCAGAACATCCACGGGCTCACGGGGAGCCTCGCTCAAAGGACTCCAGGGTTTGTTTGCTTCATCCTGACCCAGTTCCTGGCCAATCCCAGCTCGCTGCAGAGGGTCTATAAATAATGGATGTTTCTCTGGCTCCTTCCACCACCTGCAGCCTCCCCGGGTCTCTGGGAGCAGAGCTGACTTGTCCTCCTGTGTTTTAGCTCAGGGCTGGTCCATCTTTCCACCTGCCCTGAGTCCTTTTCCCCCCCCTGCAGTGCCCAACGTTCAGATGGATGATGTTTCTTTAGTCTACAGCCACTGGAGGCCACGTGCTGGTGGCTGTGCCAGCATCAGGGCAGCTCAAACATTCAGATTTTGGAGACTGGCAGGGTGCAAGGTAGGACCTGAGAAGCTGTGGTGTGGTTTCACCATCTCCCCCTGTGCCTGGGCTCCTTTATCAGCTCATTTCCCTGGAGACATTCAAGATCAGGCTGGATGAAGCTCTGAGGAGCTTGATCTAGTTGGAGATCTCCCTGCTGATGGTGGAGTTGGACCAGATGACCTTTGGAGGTCCCTTCCAGCCCAGATATTTCCCCTAGAGATCTGTAGACACATCCCTTCCATGTGGCCCCATTGCTGTCCCACGTGGCATCCTACCCAGGAACCTTCAGAGGGGACCTTCAGGTGGGAATCACAAGGTAGGAACCCACCCAAGCACCATCGGTGGCCTTGCAGGGGGCCAAAACCTTCACTGAGCTCCACAGGGGCTTTGACAAAACCTCTTTGGAAAATTCCTTGTTTGCTTTTTTCAGAGGAAGGAATTTTGCCCGTGCAGATTTTTTCCACTGAGGAATTCCTTGGTTGAGCCACATTTTCCTAAAAGAGCCACCAAAAAGAGACACTTTCCCAGTCCATTCAAGCTGAAGACCAGAGCTGGTGGTGGCCAGAGCAGAGCCAAGCCCTAGAACTTGGTGTGTCTCAACGTGACCTCTCCCCTCAGCCTTTCCTTGACCAAAACTTGACAAAACCACCCTGAATTTTGCCTCTGGTTTCATTCTTTTGCTCCTTTGGGTCTATCTCCAGGAATCAATGAGGGAAGGAGCAAAGCTCTTCCAAAATAAATGGCTCTACGATGGCTTTTCCACAACACAGTGGTTGTTTTCTTAGGGCAAACCACTTTTATTCTTCAGGAAAGCATCAGCAGGAGGAATAACCAGAGAAAAACCTGCCCCTGCTGCTGTTCTAGAGCCATTATCACCAGATTCAAAGAAAAAGAGCCCCTCAGCTTCCCCTCCACAACATTTGTGACCAGGCCAAGCTGGCAAACACCTCAGTGGGTGTTTCCTCAGCTCACTTGAGGATGTCAGAGTTGGGATTTCCTATAAACACCCACAGCTTGATGCTGGGAGGTGTGGGGAGGATGCTCCAAACCAAGAGGGCTGAGAAAACGTGGAGCTGCTCCAGGTTTGGAATGAAGGGAGTGGGCAAATGACACGTTTTTTTGTAGCTCCCCCCTCCCCGATACAATAGCAGACATCCATTTCCTGCAGAGCTGTGGCCGTTTGCCAGCCCACAAATAAATCCCCCAAAAAGCCAACAAGGAGGCAAAGAAAAGGGAACGATCACCCAGGCTGCAGCAGCCTTTTGGAGCAGGCAAATAATCAGCAGCTCCACCCGCCAGCTATTGTTCATCAATCATGTTCTCCAACACTCCTGCCCTTCGAGCCTCCACTGGGGAGTGATGCTCAAAAGGAATGCTGGAAATCTCCTTGGATTTTGCCAGCTCCAAAGGATTTGGTGGCTCAGGAGAGGGACTGGCCCACCCCAGAGGTGTTTGTGGGCTCAAAACCCCCCCAAAAAAAACCCCACAGTGAAGCTGATATTAAATAGATTTAAAATATGAAATCGATTTTAAAATATTAAATAGAGTTTTAAATATTAAATTGATTTGGGTGCAGGGAAAAAGAAGGAATAAACCCCAATTTCCCCACTTTTCTGCAGGAAAATGATGCCTGGGGTGCAGGGAGGGAGGCACTCAGTGGTCTGGAGGCACTCGAGGAACTGGCAGCACCTCCAGAAGGACGATGTCCAGTGAGGATGGAGATGAAAACTAAGGCACCAAACAGTTTTGGGGAGGACTTGGAGTCCTGCCCCCACCCATCTGCCCTCCCCTTGTCCTTCCCCACGGGGACTCAACGGCATGAGCTCCAGCTTCACCCCATGGGTGAGCCAATGGGACCTTCTCCGTTGACTTCCAGCTGCCTTTGGGATCCTGACACCAGTTTGATGACTCCCCCTGGGGCTGATGAAGTTGGGCTTTATGAAGAAGGTCCATCAGTGGGTTTCAGAAGGGCAGTTCCTGTTTTCTTCTTAACCTGGGGCTGTGTTCCATGAATTACAGGCACTCACCACGCTCTCCAGAATAGATTTGGCCTACAGCAACACTGGCAAATGTCTGAGCACTCCCAAGTGGGACCCAAGTGGTCCCAAGAAGACCAACTTCTTCTGAGCCCAGCTGCAGGAGGACCTCCTTCTGTGCAAGATCCATGAGAAGGCCCCCAAAATGTTTTCCTTGACGAACTTCAAGCCAAAGATCTTCAGGGGGCACCCAAACCCACCCTCTAGCTGCTCACCCAGAAGCTCCTCCACCCCCTCTGGCCATTCCAGAAGAACATTCTTGACTTGTCTTGATGCACGTGCAGCAGTGAAACCTTTGCTGAGGAGAAACTCCTGTTTCTGGGCTGATGATTGGTTGCTAGCCAGGGGTTGGGGAGCACAGCAGCTCTTCGCCTCTGCCTGCTCACCAGGGATTTGGGATTTTGGGGATTTGAACGACGCCCATCACCCCAAATAAAGTTATCAGTGCACTTCTGGCACGGGATAATTAATTATTAAAACCCAACCCCTCTCTTTACACACTTGAACACCCAGAACTTCCATCCAAGCCACCCCAACTCTCCCCTCCCTGCAGCAGCCATCTCAGCACTGGCACAAGGGAAGCACCCCCACCACCTTGGCTGTATTGATGGGGTGCAGGAGAGGAGGGATGGACCACAAAAGGTCCTTTGGTGGCCCAGGGGAGGGATGGACCTTGGCTGGGTGTTTAGCTCTTTGCTCCAAGCCCCCTCCAGCGAGCAGCACCCCAGCCCAGAAGCTCCTCCTGCAGCACTCTCCTGGGAGCTGGGTTCATGGCAAGCTCCCTCCCCAGCTCCTCGTGCCCACGTGGCCCCCCAGGAACCGATGAGCACAGTCAGGAGAAGCACATCTGGAAGCTGGAGACAGAGAAATGCTGATGAACACCTTTTTCTGGGGAAAAAAAGAGCAAAACTCAAAGGCAGCAAGCAGAGTTTAGAGTTTTTGACTTAGAGGGGGGGTTGTGTCCTCAAACCAGAGCACTCCAAGCTGATTTCACTCTCTTCAAAGAGCAGATTATGGTTTTTTATCAAAGTTATTTGTGTTTCCATCTCCTTTTAACCAATGCTGCTCCTGGGTCGGGAGTTGGCTGGTTGAAAATCATCTTTTCTGAGCTGGGCAGCTACGGTGGCACTTAGCAGAGGACACGTTGGCCACCAGTTCTCCTTCCTCCCCAAGCAACAACTGGGGTGGTTTTTACCCCCCCTCCTCCTTGAATATTCTCTTCCAGGTTTTGCCTCCAGTTCCATCTCCTGGGGGCTGGTCTCCTTTTCTCACTCTTTCTCAAGAGACCTCTGTGGATTCACCTTTGTCTCCACGGGAGAAGGGAGATTTAAAAGAAGAAAATACCCCCCCTCCTCCTTGAATATTCTCTCCAGTTCCATCTCCTGCCCTTTCTGGGGCTGGTCTCCTTTTCTCACCCTTTCTCAAGGGACTTCTGTGGATTTACCTTTGTCTCCATGGGAGAAGGGAGATTTAAAAGAAGAAAGACACCCCAAAACCTCAACCCAAACTGCATCTCATGGCTGGAAGTCTCCAGCCCAGTAACGTGGTCCTGGAGGTCCTTTCCAACCATGGTGATTCTCTGGTCACTCAGGCAACAGCTGGCAGAGCCTTGTGCCTTTGTTGAGTGTCACCAGAGCTCCAGCAAGAGGCAGCATCCTCTTAATTAGCTGAAATTGAGGTGATCCTAGAGGTGGCACTTGTAGAGATGGAAGCACTGAAAACACCACTCAAGGTGGGCCAAGCTCGAAGTGATTTCTACTGCCAGACCTAGTGCCCCTTTCAGGAGAAGATTGGCTGAGGAGCATCATGATGGGGTCATGAATAAACCAACCAACTTCATAGAATGTAAGTGTGAAGGTTGGACACAAGGATAACTCAGCCCAGAGCCAGGGTGGAGCCTGCTATGAGGAGATCAGGAGATCACCCAGAGCCTCCCTTCTCCCTACAAACATGGTCTGGTCACACCTAGTTATGGATTCCCACCTTCCCAAATGTACCATCAGAGAAAGGTTTGGGCTGGAAGGAAACCTTCAAGGCCATCCAGTCCAACCCCTCTGCAGGGAGCAGGGACATCTGCAGCTAGAGCAGGGTGCTCAGAGCTCCACCCAACCTGACCTTGAACAACCTGACCATCCAACTGACCTTAGTTAGATTTCAAAGCCAACATTTAATTGCTTGGGGGTGCTGGGGCAAAGACCACCCCTTCCAAATGACCTCACTTGCCAAGAAGAGTCTGAAAGTCTCAGCCTGGGTGCCTGTGACAGGATCTTGTCTTCTTTGGCCAACTCATCTGCCCCATTTGGTTCATGAGATGTTTTCAGTTCTCCAAGGAACTGGCTTGCTGTTGGGATGGACAGTTGGCTGAAACCAGTTCTTGATTGGTCTCCAGCAGCTCTCCCAGATGAAGAGATTTTAATGATTCCTTCAAGCAAGGGTCTGACATGACCCCAAGGGACAACCCAGGAGCACTGGCTGATGTGAAGAAGAAGTTCAAAGCCCTGCAGAGGCAAAGAGCCACTGAGACAAATCCCATTGAACCCTTGTCTTCAACGGGGCTTCGAGAAGACCTGAGGAACACCTGAAGCACCTCGAGCTGTCCCAAAGTGGCACATGCTGAGATGATGCAGAACAAAACGACAGCCTGAGGCACTTTGGGCTTGCATGGTTTGGGTTGTAAAAGGTGTATCAAGCTAAAATAAACTCCATTTTTGTAATTAAGCCACTTCAGAAAGCTCAGCACTGACTCAGCTGGGAGGTTTCAACAACAGAGCAGGTTGCTTCATTTGAAGCTCTGCCAAAGCCAGGGTAGAAACCACCATTTCATGCCCTTGAGTCGTCGAGTAGCTGCCTTTAACCTTGTTTGGGAAGAATAATACCACTGGCACTGTGTTTTCCTCTGATTTCCTCATGGATCTTCTTGGGACTTGTTCTGGCCTCATAAAAGACCACAAGGCTGCTACTAACCTTTCATTGAAGCAGTAAAAAATAAGTCTGGGGTCCACATGGAAAGGAAGGACCCTGCAGAGGGCACGGGCTGCTGTAGAAACCAGAATAATTCTCCTGTGCCATCCAAGTGTCTTTGCCTTTGGCGCTACACAAAGCCAGGAGCAAACCAGCAGAAAGCCAAAAACACCTACGAGGAGATGGACTCAACCCAGAGACACTTCAGGCCACCCTCCAGAAGGACAAAACCCCCTCAACTTGTCTCCTCCGAGGCTCCACCCCAAGGCCCCCCAACCTCCATGACCACCTCTGGCCAAGGTGAAGATGCAAAGAGGAGTTTTGGGACCTACAATGGTTGAAAATGTGAAGCACGGGTGCAGACCACGCTCATGCTCATGCTTCACCCAAGTGTGGGACATTCAAACCCCTCCTTGAGGACCACGTGGCCATGCCCTGCAGCCTCCTTAGAGCAAGACAAGCTCTTGTCCTTCCAGACCAGCATCTTAAAAAAGAAGCTTTTCACTCTACTGCTACCTCATAAAACCTCACTCACATATGCTCAGCCTGCCCAAAACCATGAAGAGGTTCAACCCAGTTAGGAGAACAAGTAGGATGCATCATTTCACACCTCTCCAGGAGCTCCCCAGGGCTTTCAGTGGAAAATTCAGCCAACGTGGGACATGATTTTCTCTTGCTGGCTGTTCCAAAGCTCCCAGAAAGGACCAGCACTAACTGTGCCCCAGTCAGTGCCACGAGCAAAACACTCCTGATCTTCTTTTCCTTCCTCAGTTGGGTTGTCCTCAGCCTGGTCCCTCTGAACTCCACGGACTTCTCCCCAAGGAGAAACTGCTTTTTGATTTTCATGAAGGAAATTATCAGCAGCAGGTCTCAAAGGAGAAGAGAAGAGCAAGGTGGGGTTTTTTGGGGGGTGGAGGGAGTAAACTGGTGTGAGACACGAGCATCGTTTGTATGGGTTGGACTCCAGGAAGTCCTCTGCAGATAAATATCAGATTGATTCCATTTGGAGGAAAAGCACTCAGGGCAAAGGAGAAGACTCCCAACATTGTGCTGGTTTCTAGATAAAAAGCCTTTTTATCCTCCTCTTCCATTGCATCTTGCCCAGTCCCCTCAGCCAAAGGGACAGAGGGGGTGATGCCTGGGTAGGAAACGGAGGGAGATGTCCCAGTCTGGACCACTGAAAGTGCCTCCAGCTTTCCAGATGTGAGAAGATCATTTGTCCACCTCTTGCTCTCCGTGGAAGATCTTCCTCTCCATGATGAGGGGGTTGCCCGTGCTCAGCTGGGCTGTGGCTCCTCCCCAAGCACCCACAGACCAAAAGTTCAGCAGCAGGAGCAACTCTGATCCACGAGCACTCTCTAGGAGACCTGAACTGTGCAGTCACAACAGCCCTGACCCAAAGGACAGAGGCAAGACTGGGTTTTTCCAGGCTTGACTACCAGCACCTAACTCTTGCTGGCAGGACCAGCCTTAGACAGAGCAGGGGGTGGTAGAAATTCTCTTCTTCAGCTTGAAGAAGTACAACCAAACCAGGCCTGGTGGCAAGATCCAAAGAGATATCAACAGGGAAAGACTCCCTCAACATCCTACAGCACAAGGGCTGGACTTTGGCCATTGCTGTTCCATCTGGAGCAGCCTGGTGTCCACCAGAGTTTGTTTTCACCTGCTAGAGGAGGCTTCCCCAGAGAAGCTTGTGCTTTAGTGGCTCTACTTCCATCTCCTTTCAGCCTCTTCCAGCATCCCAGACAGCAGCTCATCACCTTCTCACCATTACATCTCCATCATCATCACCCAGAAATCACTTTATGACTCTCTACATCTGGCTGTAGCTCCAGCTGACACGAGGACTTTATTCTGCTTGGGTTTAAGAAGATGTTAGAAGGTTTTCTAGCCCACCAGCCATCCATTTCCTGGCACACTTTTGAAGACTGAAACTCCCCTTTATTTGGGACTTAATTCTTCATCAAAGGACTCATTTCTCCCCCTCAGCACCTCGCTGATGTCTTCTGCAGGCCTGTGCTTGGTGAGAACGACTCCACGAGAAACCTTTGGCACGTCACAAGGGCAGGAATTGGGTCCCTGGAATTTTTAGCCTGTGTCTGACACGTGGCTTTTGGGGGGGACAGAGGATTTTGTGTCGTGTCTGAGGCCGTTGCCCTAAATACTTCCTGCTCCTCTCAGTTTTCCCTGGAGGGCATTTCACATCCCCTCCAACTTCACTGCAGCAGAGGCTGAAATTTGGACTGCCACTTCCAGGGCCTAATAAAGCCTCCTGAGAACAGGAGCTTTTTGTCTGTGGCTCCTTTCTATCTCTGAAGGACACTCCTGAACTTGACCCTGACTTCTCCTTTTGGCTCCTCCTCTAGGACTTTGATCCAAGGAGCCCTCTCAACACGTTCCTCTTGCTCAGCTGGGGAATTCAGCACTGCAGGATCTGCCACGGCAAGATTATTTTTAGGGATGATCAAATCAAGACAGATAAAATAAGAAACAAGCTGAATCTTTGCAAGAGCTGCCTACAAAACCCTCTGACTTACCAGCACTTGGTCTCGTGGCCAGAGGGGAACTCCTGATCTGAGGAAGAGGAGAGAAGATTCCTGATGGAGCTGATTCAGAGCAGGGCTTTGAACTCAGCAGCAGAATCGTGGTAGATAAATTCACCATGAGCCAGCAGCGTGCTCTTGAAGGACAAGGATCTCCTGGAGCACAGGTTGAGGGAGGTTCTCCTTCCATTTTAGGACAAATAGAGACCCCCCCAGAGGTCAACAGAAGTCATCTGTGTGCTGATACATCAAAATTCAATTTTAAAAAGTCCCCATTTCATTTCAAAGCCAAGGAAGCAGCAGCCTTAGCTGTGAACATCCTAACAAGTGATGACCAGCAAGACTGGAGATGAGCCACCAAATTTCACTCAAGCCCTTGACTAAATGATTATTAGGTCTTGAATAAACCCAGTTGGGCTGTCTTGGGGAAAGAGAAGAGAAAACCATGAGCCATAACTCTCTCTGTTGTGTGCCAAGACTTCATAAATCTATTTTAGGGGAAAATTCCAGAGCAGGGTGAAGCAAAGGAGGAAAACTGGTCTTCTTACTGCTCTGAGGAAACAGGCTTGGCTCTCAACTGGTCAGCAGTGCCTGGGGAAAGCAAAAAACCACCACTGAGGGATGAAGCAACCAGTCTAAACCAGTCCCTTAGAGGTATTTCTTTTTAAGAAGGGAATTTTCACTGGTTTTTTTTTTTTTCCCTTGGGTTGACTACTCCCAACCGTATTGGAGCTTCTGCTGTGCCTGCTGACCTACCACCTTTAGCCCACTCACACTAATTAAACTTTAATTAAGGTTAGGAGGTGTTCATCTGACATCAAAAGCAAGTCAAAGCGTTGGCTGAGGTCTTAGCATGACTGGACAGTTTGGGTTTATATAATTTTATTTATATATTTATAGTAAAGGGTTTTTTTTTTTTATTTTAAAGAGCAGGTCACTTCTAACCTACTTATCAGAGCCATTCCCAAACCACAACCAGCACTTGGTTTCATCTAGAAGGAGTTTCATCTACAAGGAGTGGAACTTCTTGGTCTAACACAGACCTCAAGAGACTGAGGTGGTTTTGGATGCTCCCAAAAGTCCAGGCCCACCAGCCACCCTCACGTCTCTCCTCCTAGGCTACCAGTTGGGTGTTGTTGTGTTTCTACCTCTTCCAAAAATCAAGGAAAGGGCTTTTCTTCAATTCCACCCCACCAGGGAAGAGTGAGGTCTCTGCTTGGTGCATGGACAGTTGGTTTCCAGTCATCCTTATGCTCTGCTCAGATAACTCAAAAGTTTCCTGAGGAGTTGGTCATTTCTCCAACCCCTCTCCTCTCTGCCTCCAAAATAAATTCCCTTGTGTCCCAGAAAATGTTCTTCCACAAGTTTCTGAAGAGGAGGAGGCAGTGGCAGAAGCTTCACGTGACACCTGGAACAAGTGGTTCAAGGATCAGCACTCTTGGTTGCCATCCATCCTTGTCCTCTTACAGAGGACATCCCACAAGGGATGCCAACAGCAGCTGCCAGCTCAGGCATTGCTTTGGGTGGTGGGACTTCCTCCAGAAGACCACAGATGGGACTCCCAGGCAGAATAACCACCCAAAGCACTCCAAAAAAAGAGGAAGATGAGACAAAACCCTGTCCCATCACCCTGCCATCAGTTGGGGCTTCTCTTATCATGGATGCACGTTGATCTTCACCATGGAGACAGGGGAAAAATGTCCCCACCACAAAAAGCACAACCTCCAACGTGGACAAAAATCATCAACATCTTCAAAAAGGAGGAAGACTTCAAAAAGGAGGAGGCAGCTTTGAAAACAGGACCCACTTTCTCCTTGGAGGAAGCTTTCCAGACCTCCTGGGATGAGCAGAGCACAAGAGAAATGATGCAGAAAATTCTCTGCATAAAAAAAAAAGGAGGGTTTGGAGAAGAAGATTTTTGGCACCCAACTTTTCAACTTAGTGCTTAGCAGCCTCCAGATATTTAGCTTTGCAAAATTTGTTCAGAGTTTTGGATTTTGGGGTTTTTTTCCCCCTTTTTTTTAAATGAGGGCAGGTTGAACACTTTGAGTGAGGAGATTCTGACCAAAAAAAAGTCATCAGTGGTGGATTTTCAGTGATTTCTAGGTGCAAAGACATCAATCTGAGGCCAAATCATTCCCAGGAGGACCACACAGGGGTTTAGTTCCCTTTTAATGCCAGATACCTCACAGGTAGGATCAGAGGACATCCAAATGGAGACCCAAAAAGCAACATCTCTTTGGTTTCCTCTTCCCTGAAGGGCCACTTGCCCAGGAAAAGCTCCTTCACCTCCTCCATCACCTTCTCCATGCCCACACTTCTCCTGAAACACTCCCCGAGTCCCTGGAGCTGCTTTTGGAGAGGAGATGAATGAGTCAAGGCCTCTCTTGGCTGCTTCCAAGAGAGGAAAGAGACTCCAACCTCAAAGTAAAAACAAAGCTGAGCTTTATCACTCAACAGGAAGAAGGAAATCATCATTCCAAACAATAATCACCTATTTATTTGGGGTTTTTTTTTCAGCCTATCAAAATGAAAATGCTCCTGGTGAACGTTCTGTGCACAAACTCCATTTAATGAGACTTTCCAAGGGATGGAAACTCTCTGTGCAGGGATGAAATAGGTGCAATGTGTCTTCTCCAGCAGAAGTCAAGATCTGGGAAGCCCAGCTGCCCCTTGGGACACATTTAGGAGTCAATCCTGATATCTTTGGCCTGCAACGTGTAGGACAGGATAAAAATCTCTCTGGGCTTCCAAAAACAAAGCCAAAAAAAAAATCTAAGATCTATTTTGAGGACTGGCTACATTTCCTCCCAGAATGGAGAAGGGCCCTCTCCAAACAGCCTAAACTAAACCTCAGATGTCATCATGTGGAAAGATCCAGCTCAGAAGCATCAGCTCCACCACGAGCATCCCAGCAGGGTAGGAGCCAAGGCAGGGAGATCTGGTTGGAGCCCTTAGATGAGCCCCAGGCCAGGGAGGAGGAACCAGGAGTGGAAATCAAAGCTGGGCCAAGTTCTTGCAGCAAGTGAGATGGATCTACCCCAAGGTGTCCACGCTGCAGGTCCTTCTGGAGCAGGAGGGGCAATCTCAGTCCCTACCTCGCTGCTGCTGCATGAGGTAAGGACTCCCCCTTGCTTGCTCTGCTCACACTGACACTGATTTCGTGGAATCTGGGCTATAAATAGACACTCCAGCTTCCAAAATAGCCTCTCAGGGCTACGCTGTAAACAGCTCTGCTCCCTGATGTCTTCCTGCTGCTATTTCAGGAGCTCTGCAGAACCTGCAGCAACCAGCCCCGGGATCTTCTCCCCCCCAGAGACCCCTCAGCTCACGGAGGGCAGAAATGGTTCTAAATGGAGGGGAAAAAAACCCAAAAAAATGGGGAAAAAAAGCAGAGAGGTAACCAAAGAAACAGAACGTTTGGCAAAGGAGCTCCTCACAACAAACCCAGGAGTTGAGGCCGCCCATCTCCATGGCAACCAAACAGCACGAAAACAAGACATTAACACCTCAATTTATTAGTGTGTGAGCCGTTTGGTTGTTAGCATTCCAGGGGTACACTCTTCTCCTTACCCCCTCCCACCACCACTTCCACTTGGTTTCATGGTGAAGACAGCTCCGTTCCGGTTCAAATGCCAACAGAAACGTCACCCCACGCTTTGCAGGCAGCAGAGCTGGAGCTTTCCTGCTTTTCATCACAGTTTGAGGAAGAAGAAAACACAACAAACACACAGGAGGGAGGCTGGGTGGAGGGAGCTGCCCCACTGGCACGTTATTTTGGGAAATTCATGGGATTTCAGGTTGGAAGGGGCCTCGAGGAACCGTTGAGGATTTGCAGGTCTTGGGGACAGAGGAGGAGAGATTGTCCATCCTCCCCTACCAGGGCTGTGGAGATAATCAGTGGAAGTATCTTCATTGGAATTGGGACAGGGTTGTGGAGATCTTGAGGAGATGGAGGAATTGGGAGCCTACAGCTCTTCTCCCAAAGCTCCTTGGTCTTCATGGTCTATGGGCATTGCCAAGAGCTCTCTGAGGAGAAGACAACCCCATGCCCACTGTGCCACAAGGCTTCAGGTCGTGTCCCAGGCACTGGGCTGTGTTGTCCTCTGGGTGTGTTCAGGCCAGCAACACACAAGGCAGGTGATGAAGATGCTGGGAAGAAGACACTGTGTGGAGCATCGTGGATTTTGGCAACCCAGCTGGTGACTTCAGACACTTTTGGAGATCCAAGCGTGCCTAGAGGGTCCTGGGTGAATTCCAGTGGCCTCAAGAGCAAAGAGCCTCGTGGGACAGCTTGGAGAAGACAACAAGGTGTCAGGTCTGTAACTCTGCAAGACAAAGGGAAGCAAAAAAACCCAAAAGATGTCTCAGCCCAAGACACATCTGAAGTATTTGGGGTCATTCATGGTGGGTTCAGTGAACTTCTCTTCTTCATCTTTGCTTCAGGGTTGAGAATAACTTCCATGAGGAATAAAGATCTTGGGGTGGATAAAGAGTCCAGTTCTGGTCTCTAAGAGGAGATGGGAGTGGACAGACTGAGAGCTTGATCCTGCCCAGAGGTGCACCAGGTTGGGACAGACCTGCTCTCCCACCAACCCCAGTGCAGATAAGGGAAACAAGGGAGAGCCTTCAGTGGCATGTGGCTGTGAGCCTTGCCTCAGGATCAAACAGGCTTCCTAAAGATGTGGTTGACCCTTCCTGGAATCAAAGGAAATCCGTGGTCAGAGACAAGGTTGAAACCCAAACGGATCTCCTGAGGTGGGTCAGGACTCCAGGAGGTGGACTGGGCTCATCAGTGCTCCTTGTGTGCTAATGAAGGTTATGAATAATGAAGCCTCCAGCTCTGAAGGCCACCAGAACCATTCTGACCATCCTGGCTTGGATCAGCACCAGTGTGGCCAGCAAGACTTGGGAAGGGATCGTCCCCATGGACTCAGCACTGGAGAGGTCCCAACTCAAATCTTGGGGGTCAGTTTTGGGCCCCTCACTCCAAAAAGGACATTGAGGGGGCTGGGGCGTGTCCAGAGAAGAGGAACAAAGATGGGGAAGGGTCTAGAGCACATGTGTGGGGAGGAGCAGCTGCTCTGGTGAGGACCTGGGGGTGCTGAGCCTGGAGAAGAGGAGGCCCAGGGAAGAGCAGAGTGGACAGGTCAGGGATTTTCAGCTCTTTGGGGGTAGATGCCAGTGTGAAAAGGGACTGACCTCCCTTCAGAAGACCATGCACAGCCACCTAACTCCACGCTGCTCTCCTCCACTGACACCAAACAGGGGACAATGAAAAAAAAACCTGTCAAACCAACCTTCTCCTCCAGCCTCCCTCGGGTGGAGCCAACAGCAGAGAAACCAAGAGCTGCCTTCAGCCCATCCCTCTCCAGAAGCTCTCCTGGCCAATCTCTTGTCACCTAATTTCAGCCCTGTGATCAGAAAAGGTTTAACATAAGGGTTGCCACACCTTAACCACGTTCCCACCAGCAGAGGAACAACCCATTGCTGACATCCCTCCCTCCTCAGGCAGCAGCTCCTCCTGAAAACACATTGCCAAGGCTTCAGCTGACCAAGGTCCCAATTTCCAGGCCCTTGGGGCAGGTTGCAAGCAAGCCAATGAACAGGTTGAAACCCTGAGAGGTTCCTTCTGAAATTAAGGTCACCCAGGAGCCTGCAAGTCCCTGACTAGCTGGCTTGCTATCGACTGAAAGACATTTCAAGAACATCAGTGCCAAAAATATCTTCTTGGGCTCGTCCCTGTGGCAAAACAGCAGCAGGAGAAGGAGGCTGAGGATGAAATGTCAGCATCTGAGTAGGATAGGGTGGAGCTGAGCTGTTGAGAGATGGTTTGTTGGGCTATCTCCACTGGCAGGAAGGGTGGAACAGCACCAGCCAGGAGGGGACTGGCCTCAGAGGCAGAGGTGGATGTGCCCTTGGGAAACAGCTGCCTTGCAAGACCCTGTAGACCTCCAAAAAGGTCCAGCCAAAGAGCCACAAAGTGGTTTTCCTGCTGTGGACACACACGGCCAGCCAAGCTCACCTCCCACCACCCAAGTCTCTTGCCTTCTGTTAGCCAGAGCCAACACTCTTTGCCACCAGGACTCTCCACCAGTAGATCTAAGCACACAGCAGCCAAGCCAACATGAGATGAACCTTCAGCACATCCAGTCCCCTGCAGAAGATGCAATTCCACCAAAGCAAAGTGCTTGGCAACACCATGACCACCTTCCTCAATGTTCTTCCTCCACAGGAAAATCTTGTCCCACCTCCAGTCCTTACTTCAAGTCTTCAAAAGGAAAAACTTCTGGTTTTCTCCAGTGAAGCAACTGCTGTGCAACCAAATTCACCCCCCCAAGCCTCAGTCTAAACCCAACCCAAGAAAAACTTCAGATTGACCTGGAACAAGGTATCTCAGACCCTTCTGTGGATTTCACAGTTCATTTTTTTGGATTCATTTTCCAAATTAAGCATCTAGAAGCTCCCAGGCCCAGTCCTGGTGCTTTTTTCCCCCAGCCTCCTCCAGGTCTGGCACATCCCTGGGGCGAGGTGGGAGCTCTGCCCTTGGCCCACGTGGACACAGACCAGCTCTGTTCCAACACAGCAGCATTTCTGACTCCTCAAATCCACGTCCCCCTGCCACTGGCCTAGAGGAGGAGGGGGGAAAGACCCATTTGGAAGAGATGCAGATCCTGGCTACTGGCTTCTGGTTCTGAACACTCCCAACTCCACATCTGCGCGCAGATTGCGTAAGAGCTTTGAAAACCCATCCAAGCCCTCCAGAGACAGTGCCATCTTGAATCCATTAGCTCTGTTAGGAATAAATGAATGAATAAATGCCAATTCTTTCTTTTTTTTTCCTTCTTTTTTTTCCTGACTGTGGGGTGAAGGCAGAGGAAGAAACACACGTCACGGCAGAGAGGTGGAGCATGACGCCGCGTCCCGAGCCTGGGTGGACACCTCCACGCGACCCAAAAGGTGCCCAAAATCCAAACCCGGAGGCTGCCTTTGCCCCAGAGTGTTTCTTTCCACCCTGCTTGCTTGAACGTGTGCTTCCCAGCAGGAGGGGATGTCAACGAGCCCATCCACCCCTGCCCAACCCTCCACCCTCCATCGCGTGCCAAAAGCCTTCGGCTCGCGCTGGAGCGAGGTCACATTTCTTGGCAGAGAGAGCTCAGCTCCTTCCCCCTCCCCTCCCTTCTCTTTCTCCCTTCCCCCTGGTAAACTATGAAAACAGCCTGCCACCTGCCATTTGCCTGGCCTGTTTCTCTCTGGCTGCCAAAAATTAGCAACGTGCCCCCAAATATAATTGGAAACACGGCACCGCGCTGCGGGGGTCCCGTTCCTGCTGCAGAGAAGAGGCTTGAAAAAAAGCCAATTTCATTTCTAGATTCCCCAGGCTGCAGAGAGCTGCTAAGTGGGGAGGTACCAAAAAAAAAACAAGTCACTTTTATCAGGCCAATTCCTATGAGTAAAATCAGATCTACTCATCCCAGCCCCGTTCCCCCGCCCCTCCTCCTCCTCCTTTGTGCGAATCCCCCAGGAGGATCCTTGCAGGAGGCATCTGGAGAGGGGTCCAGGCTTGGGTGAGGGTTTAGCAGAGCATGGTGCCAGCTTGGCTTATGGTCCTCCTGCCTCAAAAATGCTCAGGGTCTGCTCCTTTGTTTAGGGGGGTGTCTGCCTCCAGCGTGCAATGGAGCTGTGCCAAGAGGAGACTGGCACACGCAGGGAACTCTGCCATGCTCCCATCAATAAAAAGCTTCACTGGAGGGTTTCAGCCCTCAACAAACCACAGCAGTTGAGAACCTACAACTGGCCACTGGGCACCACCCCGATGCCACGTGCCCCCAGGAGTCACCACGGACCATCGTGGGGTTTGCCCACCGTGGGGAAGCAACCAGAGGTCCACTTTTTGCAGGACAAATCGAGGTGATCCTCAGAGATGAACTTCCAGGTCACCTCCAGCCTTGCAGGGCACTGTTTGATCTGCTTTGGAAACATTCACTGCTGAAATAATTCCTCCTGCTTGACAAACGTCTCCAGGAAAAGCCAGCAAAAGAAAACCTCCTCATCAGCCACCTTCAAAGAGTTGGAGCCCTTCCTGCTTCACGTGGGCCCTTGCTCTTGGATCAAGCACCCTCCCTTGGGGTGGGATGGTCCAAAAAGGAAGGACCCTGCTGTCTTCTCTTGGAGAAAAGAGTGCATAGACCTGAACCACAGCACAGCTACAGACCTCCCCAGGTCCTCTCTGGCCAGGTTCCTCAGAGAGAAGCCCAAATCAGACACCTTGGGGGCACCCAAGCCTAGCTAAGAGCCCTGTGGTCCAGCATACAAGGCACTGGGGAAATGAAAATGTCCCTGGAGATAGGCTGGGAGATTAAATTTAGAGCTAGGACTCGGATACCTAAATCCCTTTCTGGACCTGGTGCTTGGAACTGTGCCTGAATTTCAGCCTCGGATGGGAAGGGCAAGAGGGAGACCTGAGGAAACCCCAAGATTCCTCCTCATCAGGCTGCTCACTGAAGAGATTGTCTTAGATCAGGGAGGGAAAACCATGGTTGAGCCTCGAAATTCAATGTTTGATCCTTTTTTTTATAGCAAGAAGGCTAGGAAATAATAGGAAGATGACCCCAAAAAAAAAGTCCTCACAGCTGCTCCACATTTGCAAGAAGCTGTTTAAAAAACAAACTAAACCCATACATTGGCTCCAAGAAACACACATTAGGCACTGGCAGCTTGTTTCCCTCATTCCTCCAGCCCCAAGTGCTTCAGCTGAAAGGAGGGGGGAGACCTTGAAGTCACACATGCCCTAAAAAAGCCCCCAAGAACAATAGCTGCTCTCCAAAGCTGTTCTGAAACTTGAGGTTCCTCTGCTAGGAGAGCACAGCTCCAGCAGCAGGCTCTCTGCTCCACCACCATCACCAGGGGCTGACAACACCAAGCAAGTCAGATTTCCACCTACCAATTCTTGGAAGTTCATCTCCTGAAGAGCAACCCACCAAGATTTTGGTAGGAGTGGCCTCAGCTGGATGGTTTTATGGAAACCTTCCCCTGGTGGAGTAAAACATCACCACACCAAGCCTCAGATCAGAAGAGGCTCTTGCTTGGAGCCAACTGTCACCATCATGTTTTCAATGGAACTTTTCTCAGTAGGCTTCATAAACGAGGTGCTGTCAATGTGAAGCAGCAAAGGTATGTCCATCATAGAGACCCTACCCAAACTCCCAGCTCTAGGAGAGGAACTAGATTGGGGAAGGACCCAGAAGTTGGTCTCTTTAGCCCACTAGAGTCATCCCCTCCACACCGTGGCAGCAGCACAGGCACCATCTGAACCTACCTTCCACTGAACCTCCCACCAGGAGAAGGGGAAGACTCATTCTGCATGGGCTGGAAGAAGGAGATTGGGGGTTCAGCACTTCACCAGCACCACAGGAAGCAGCAGAGTCCTTCTATGAGCTATGAGAAGATGAAACATGGGGGGAAAGATAAACAGAGAGACCAGTGACCTCAGCATGGTTCAAGACAAAGCCTGAAAACAACTAACTGAGAGCAGTCTGCAGGCTTTAGAGGTCTTTAAAAGGGACTAAGGAATGAAGGGCTAAGGAGGAACCCTAGGAGGAACCAGAGCCCACTTAAAAGGACCAGGTGAAGCATTGGCCCAGGCTGCCCAGGGAGGTGGTGGAATCCTCACCCCTAGAAAGGTTCAAAAACATGTAGAGGTGGGACTTCAGGACATGGTTTGGTGCTCATGGTAGTGTTGGGTTGATGGTTGGACTGGGTCTTAGAGTTCTTCTCCAAACTTCACCATCCTCTGCTCCCTGTACTACAGAGCTGTGCAGGTTATGGTGGTTATGGGCAGAAGAAGTTGAGTGTAGCTGTTTGCAACCAGTTTATGGCTCTTGTCCCTCCTGACCACGAGGAGAACAACTGAAGGTTGTGCCCTGCCCTGGGGATGGTGCTGAGGGTCCCTCGTTCCAGGGGCTGGCTTTGGAAAATGAAGAAGAAGTATCCCAGTCCACTGTCCAAGAGAGCATCCCTGTGGGGAAAAAAATACCAGACATGGAGAAAGATCTGAGGTAGGGGTCAAAGAGCCCTTTGGAGGACCAAGAGCCAGCCAAGGTGGGGCACGGGCTGCAGGTGACCTGGACAACCTCAGTGGTGCCCTTCCATCCCCACTGCTCTCCATGCCATCAACTTGGGACCTCCCAGGGCCAGTTTTTCAGTCTCCTCAAAGCCATCCTTGAAACGTGTAGAAACTTGGGAATTAAATTCTAAAAAAATCACTAAAAATCACATTTTTTTTTCTCCTTGGCAAGAGGGTTTCATTGTTTGGCTACTGCACCTTCAGGTGGGAACCAGCACCAAGCCCAGCTTGTGTTCCTGGAAAAGTTCCAGCAGAGATTTTTGGCCAGGTCAGTTTGTAAAACATCTCCCTCTGAGGGGACAGAGGAGCACAAGGGTCTTCCCAAAAAGTTTCAGGTGTGAGGGAGCATCCAGGGGCCTCAATGCTGGAAGCTTTCAACTCAACTGTTGGGTGTTTGCAAGGCTGGGAGGAGAAGGGTGTTTGCATGGGTACAGTCTTCACTGTGAAGAACTTCTGCAGAAGTCAGAGGCACTGATCTGAATCCAGCTGTTTCATCCTTCTTCTGGGTCAAGGCAACGTTCAGATCTTCCACGAGGAGACCAGAAACAAACAATCCAAAGAAACACGTGGACCTGCTGCTTAAACACTTGGGTATTTTGCTAGCTCTGCTCCAACACCCCCTTGCAGACATCACACAAGGAACACGTTCCTGTCAAACACACCCAAGAAAATAAGGCCAGCAAGAGAGAGGCCCCCAGAGATCTGAACTGTCTGAAGCCAAGGTGTGGATGATACGAGTCAGCTGCCAGGGCCAGGCTGGAGCTCACCTAAGAGGTCTGATAAAGCCCAAATGTGAATATCAGGTTTGTATCAAAAATAAAACCCCTTCAAGTGGCAAATGCAACATCTGAAGAGAGCTTCAGGAATAATCCTGGGCTCTACCAGGAGTTTGTGGCAAGCTAGAGAGAAGGAACTGCAAGAGAGCTGCAAGTTCTACAAGATCCTTCTAAAGGCTCTTCAAATAACCAAATGAAGGTCCTCACAGCAGGGAGGAGAGGGTAGAAAAAGTGTGGAAAGAACACAAGCAGCCTTTGGAATGGTCCTTTGAGAGGATGATGTCCTTCAACACGCCCAGCCAAAGGCTGGAGAAGGTGTGAAGAGAAAGGGGATGAGGAGGGAACATGCACATGGCGGCCACAATGGAAACCAACCATGGATGGATACAAAAGTTGGTCGTGTTCTGTGTGGTCCAAGGCCTGAGGAACCTCCAGCAGCAGGTTCCTGGGTTGAATACTGCAAAAAGAAACATCTTTTCCTTCTCCCAGCATGGAGTTCAACAGCAGAAGTTGGTGGGTGGGGGTCAAGAATAGCAGAGGGCTCAAAAAGAATTAGATCCACTCAAAGATAATGGATCTAATAATCTCTTTAAACCCTGGGATCTGGTGGAAATGTCCAGGCCTGGACATCCCCCCAAAATTCTGATGTTGGGAGCTGGAAACTCTGAGGTGGAGCAGTCTTAGGTATGTCCCTGCTCCTAAAATATAGACCCTCAGATGTTGGCTTGAGTGGTCTTGACCTGGCCACACAGGACAGGTGTCAAACAGGCTCTCCAGCAACCAAATCCATCTCTCCAGTTTGTTCCCCCTTTTGAAACCACTCCTTTATTTTTGAAGGCAACTGGGAAAAGCTCCAGAGAAGCCAAAGCAAAGTTCACCAGGGCCACCCTTCCTAGGGTATCTTGAGGAACAAGGTGGGAATGTGAGGTCAATCTCTCTGTTGAGACCAGAAGCAGGGACTGAGTTTCTTCTCAGCTCAAAAGCTCAAAGGTTCCTCCATGGTTCCTCTGCTGGAGAGGGGAAGAGCTGTGGGTGGCAGGGGCAGCAGGACAGGGTCAGGAGATGTGGAGAGGCTCAGAGCTGATGTTAAGCATCTAAGAGAGCAGTCCCCCATCACCTGGCTGGTCATAGGATTGTTTTGGTTGGAAAAGACCTTCAAGATCATCAAGTCCAACTGTTCCCCCAGCACTGCCAGGTCCCCACTGCCCCGTGTCCCTCACACCACATCTCCATGGCTTGGAAACCCCTCCAGGGGTGGGGACTCCACCACTGCCCTGGGCAGCCTGGCACAGCCCTGGGCAACCCTCCAGGGCAAGAAATTGTTCCTCAGGGACAACTGAAACCTCCCCTGGGGCAACTTGAGGCCATTTCCTCTTGTCCTGTCCCTTGTTCCTTGGGAGAAGAGCCCAACCCACTTCAATCCAACCTCCTGTCAGGAGCTGTGCAGAGCCAGAAGGTCTCCCCTGAGCCTCCTTTGCTCCAGGCTCAGCACCCCCAGCTCCCTCAGCTGCTCCTCCCCACACTTGGCCTCTAGACCCTTCCCCAGCAGCTCCGTTGCCCTTCTCTGGCCACTCTCAGCCCCTCAAGCTCCTTCTTGGAGTGAAGAGCCCAAAACGTTCCCCAGAATTTGAGCTGTTGGCTTTTTGAGCCAAAGCAGGGCCAGATATTCTCATCCAGCATCTCACAGGAAGCTCTGCCAGGCTCTCTGCAGGATGTCCCACAGCCAGACCTGTCCTCCTGCCTTCCCCACCAAGGAACATCCTGCTCAAGGACAACTAACAACCCGTTGACCTTCACCTAGAAAACCATATTGGACTATTTCTCCTTTCCTCTTCCACCGTTTGGCTGGAAAGCGACCCAAACACTTTGGCTTTTTCTTCTGGGGGGAGTTTTTCCTCATCCCCTGTGTCCTCTGCTGAGTTTCAACAGGGTTTTTGACGGTGCTGTTGTTGTGGAGAAGAGCTGCTGTTATGAAACTCATCCTCACAGCCCTGCCAAGGTCCCAGCCAATGGAGACCCAGCTTTCCGTGACGCAGGAGCAAATTGAGACCATTTGGTACTCGGGGCACTGGACATCTTACTCAATCTTCAAGGGAGCTGGGAGAAGGGCTGAGTTTCTCCTCCCCTTCTGAGACAGTCATTTGTTCCTCCAGAAGGAATCTGTTTCTTTTCCACTCTTCCCTTTTGCCTAATTTTCTCCAGATGCAGCTCAAGATGGGCATGAAAATTTACCTGCACGTTCTCCTCAGCAGATTCCTGCCATCAGCCAGGTCAAGAAACCAACCTCGGGGACACGAGCTGTCCCTCACACCCCTTTGCCAAGGGTGAAGCTTCTCAGAGAGCAGCCCAGGGCCAGGTCTGGAAGCCAACGTAGGGTAGAGATCCACCAGCTGATCTCAGAGCCAAACTCTGCAGGAGAGCCTCCTCTTTTCCAGCACAACGGGGCACAGGAGGTCTAGGGGAGGAGGTTGCAGACCCCATACCAAGCTGGACCTTCTCCCCCATGAAGAGGGAGTGCCTCAGCCTTGAAAGAGGCCCCACATCAAGACCAGAGCTGTTGTGTGAAGTCTAGGCAGTCGTTTCTCTTCCCCATCCTGCTCCCCAACGTAGCAGCTCATTTGTCAGGGAAACGTGCCAGCAGACCAAGGTGGTGGAAGAGCTGGACCACAGCTGTGCACCCCTCAGCCCCCCCTGCTCAGATCCCAAGCTCCAGATCCCAACCTCCATCCCAACACCAGCTTGGCTGGATCAAGGCTACGTGGGACCATCCCTCTGCTCTCACATCCAGCAAACACCAGACAGAGCAGCCCAGAGGTTTCTCCCTCAGGTCAACGTTTGCATCCTGGAGAGGAGAAAAGGGATGGTGGGTGGAGAATGGCACCAGCTCCAGCACCATGGCAAGGGGACAACTACAAAAGCCACCCCACGAGGTGCAGAAGGTGATGGGTCAAGCAATGTAGCTTTCTTCCTAGCCTGGCAGAAGACAGGAGCAAAGTCCCCCCCTCCATGGTCTGCCCAGGGGAAGCACTTCAAGATGGTGGCAACCTCCCTCCCAGGCAGCTTTGGACCACAAGAGCTTTGTCCAGGCTTCAGAGGTGTGGAGCTCTGGGCTGCTTCTTGAGGCTTGGGCACCACAGACACCACCTGGGGAGCTCTTGCACCCCACCAAACACCCAGGCATTGCCTGAATCCATGGGGACAACCTGTTTCACCACACACCCTGTCCTGCCCATCCCAAGAAAGGAAAACCAAACTATCTCAAGAGGAGGTTGAAGAATTTAACCCAAGGCCTTGGGTTGGCCAAAGCATCAAGCTGAAGAGCCCATCTCAAGGCCCGTGCCCAAGACACGAGGGCACATCTTGGCAGCACCACCATCACCCCACTACAGGACATCCCTCCATGGTTTTTATATCTGCTCACTCCTGCATCTTGACCTGAAAGACCTAAACCCCAGATTTGCTCCTCTCTGCAAGAATAACCCAAGTCTGGGCCAGGATATCCTGGTTGTTCCATTTTAAATGAGGGCTTCCTCCCAAAAAAACCCATGACAAACTCCTTCTCCAGACTCCAGTCCTGATCTGGTCTCCGTGATCCACTTCAAAACCACCTCTGAGCTTCATCATGCTGCAGAAACCACGTCCAGAGGGGAAGAACATCTCTGGGTCCATCCTCTACCGAGCCAGACACAACTACAGAAGATCTCTATGATCCATCCCTCCTGACCTCACAGGAGCCCAGATCTAAAACATTTCTTGTGTATCAGCAAAGGCTGCACCCCCAAAATGAAAATAAACATGAGATTCCCCTAGAATGGATCCTGTGGATGTCCCTCCTACCAACGTCCCACCTAGGAAGAGAAAACCAACCCCACCATTTAACACAAGACATTTTCTGGACCATCAGCTGCATTTCCTTCACCTATCCAAAAACTATTTAACCAAAAAAAAATCCAGCAGCAAAATCAGAAGGACTCAACAGAGGCTTTTTTTTTGGTGTGAGAAGCAAAACCCAGAAACCCAAGTCAGCTTGTTTGAAGACTGATAGTAAAAGTGGAAAGAGATGTTGTCTCAGGAGGGAATATCTAGGAGGGAAACCAGTGACAAGATGTATTCTTGCATGCTGAGAATCAATAAATGGATAGTTGGAGAACCCTTCCTCTTCTGAGTTGGGTTAGGCAAGGGGCAGGGAGGACACTTGGAGATCCACCACTCGACCCTGTCTCTGGCTCAAGCCTGAGGGAGGATTTTGGTCCTTGGTTGTGTGGTCATCACAAGCTTCACCCCTTGGGTTTGCTGCTTTGGGGGGTCAACGTGGCCTCTTCCTGCACTTGGAAGGTGCACCAAGTGAGTCAGAGCAGTGTCCCTGCAAGCTTAGCTCCAGGAGACCTTTCCTCTTCAGGTGGGCTCTGATCCTGCCTGTCCCTGCCTCCTGCCATGGATGGGAGCAGCTCTCCCCTGGCCTAACTTCTTCTAGGACATCATCTGCTGCAGCTGCCTTGTTCTCCTACAGCCAGGAGCCCAGCCTGGCTCATTTCAGTGGAAATCTCATTAAGGAGGAGGTAAAGTGATGAAGAAATCAAGCTGATGAAGGTCCAGCTAGGGCCACTCAGAAGAAATGCTGTGGCCAGAGCACAGGCCAATCTTTTAATGCCTTTTTTTTTGGTCTGGTATCTTTGAGGGGGTTTATTTTGGCAGCTGCAAAGCCTGTTAAAAACCAACGTCCTCCTTGTAGAGATTCCACAGACCACTGGAGAGAGCCCAAGCTACTAGAAGAAGGCAACAGAAGGATGGTCTGGCAGCAGAGCCAAATCCTGACCTGGCAGAAGTCCACCCAGCTCCAGCAAACCCAACAGCACCTTGCTGCTCTACACCAGCTGAGCTTCTGGCCCCAATTCCTTCTTTGGGCCCTTCGTTGGTTTCCTGACATCTCCTCAGGCTTCATCTCCAAGATGGTGGCAGCACTAGGTGGTTGCCACCAACCTCAGCCACGTTCCACAGGGGTCCCAGCAGGTCTCGATGGGCTCCTCAGCAGCTCAGGGCTCCTCCTGGTGTCAGGGTGGCTCCTCCAGCTCTGACATCCCCAAAACTCACGAGGGGACAGGCAGATCAAAGAGTTCCAAGAGCCAACCACGAACCATCAGTGGTGGTGTCCTAGCAGAGGTGATTTTTGGGGGGTGAGGTGCCCCCAAACCACCTCGTGGACCACGAGTCTTGCTGCAGATGGGCATCTGCTCCCAGAACTCTTCCTTGGTAGGGCCTTGGACTTCAAAATCCAAGTCACACACCGAGTGTGACCTTCCAGCAGGCAAACAAAGCTCTGAAGAAAGCAAACTGCTGAGAAACCAAAGCAGCCAGGTCAGCAGAAAAATTGGGCATCCCTGGCACGTGTCTCAAGCCACACACAGCTAGGACCATCTGGTGGCAGCAGGGAGGTGAACACATCCAAAAGCAGCTTGCTCTGGCCAGCAGCACGTGAGCAAAGCTCCTGTGTCCCTCTAAGAGCAAGCCCTGCAGTGACACTGGTGAGGAGAAGCAGCCCTGAAGGTGTCCTTCACAAGCAAAATCCTCTCTCCCACCTCAGGACTCAGACCACCCAACCAACTGCAAGACCCACCTCGTGTCTTCAGGGAGGGGAAGAACTGGTCCTTCCAGTTCTCCTCACACCCCTTGACCTTGGACACAGCTTTGCAGGTCCAAGGGCCAGCTTTGGCCTCGTGGCAGGTGACCACAGAGGGACACCTTGGCCACCCAGACCAGCACAGAGGTGGCTCTGGTGACGTGGAGCCTTTTGCATCTTAGCTCCAGAACAGGTTTCTCAGCTCTGGGGTTGCAAGGGTCCCACCTACAGCGATTCCCACGAAGAGATGGAGAGCAGGGATCTCCATCCCTGCCTTTTTGGGCTTCAGGACACATCTTGGACCTTCTCACTCCATCCGTGGGATCACCAGAAGAGCTGAAACTCTGCCCGTTGAGCTGCTATTGCTCCATCTTCTCTCCCCCTCCTCTTCCTCCTGCCATCTTCGACTTCAACGCCACATTTTTCACATTTCTGGGGCTTGTTTTTCACCTCCCAACGCTTCCTGGAGCTCACCCAAGAGAAATAAACACAGCCCAAGCATGGCTGGTGGGGTTGAGGGGCAGGAGGTTAAGCTGTGGGTAAATTTAGCCTCTCACTGACAGATTTCTCTCCCTTCATCAGAACCAAGGGTAGCAAGAGAGGTTTGTTTTTGGAGACACCTTCCCCCTCTTCCTTCCTCAGTTTCAGAGATGGTTTTAGTGAAGAGCTGATTTCCTGGAGCACCCAACCCAAAGGCAAGACCTGGAAAATGAGGTTTTGCTTTGAGATGGAAGCTCGCCCTACTAAAAGGAAGGAAAAGTTTAAAAGCTCAGGAAGGAGAAGGTGCCAAAGGGTCTTCCCCCCATTCCTCCCCCCCTGTGGTAAGAGGAGAAGATGGGGAGAACCTCTCCAGCCTGAACACACAGGTTGTCCTGGTGGACTTCCAAAGGCTCGTTGAGGTCATTGTGCTGAAGGATGTTGTGTAACTTGCTCTGGATGAGGATTTCACCAGACCTCAGCTCCCTCCAGAGAGACCCAGAGAGTCCCTTTGAACAAGCACAGCCTCAGGATCTCACAACAGCTGGCCACATGTTGCCTCATGTGGGTAACTGAGGCTTCTCCAGTGCTGGGATTTTTCTTTCCTCCAGTTCTGGAGCCCCCATCACAAGAGGGACGTGGAGCTGCTGGAGCGTGTCCAGAGAAGAGCCACGAGAATGATCCGAGGGCTGGAGCAGCTCTGCTGTGAGGACAGACTGAGAGAGTTGGGGCTGTTCAGCCTGGAGAAGAGAAGGCTCCCAGGGGACCTTATTGTGGCCTTCCAGGATCTTAGGGGGGGCTACAAGAAAGCTGGGGAGGGACTTTTTAGGCTATAGGGTAGTGCCAGGACTGGGGGGAATGGGGCAAAGCTGGCAGTGGGCAGATTCAGGCTGGATGTGAGGAAGAAGTTCTTCCCCAGGAGAGTGGTGAGACCCTGGGATGGGTTGCCCAGGGAGGGGGTTGAGGCCCCATCCCTGGGGGTCTTTAAGGCCAGGCTGGAGGAGGCTCTGGGCAGCCTGATCTAGTGGGAGGTGTCCCTGCTCATGGCAGAGGGGTTGGAACTGGGGGATCCTTGTGGTCCCTTCCAACCCTGACAGATTCTGATCTAACAGAGGACTTGGTGGTGTTGGCTTGATGGTTGGACTTGATGATCTTGGAGGTCCCTTCCAACCTAAAGGATTCTATGATCCTAAAATGTCATTTCAAATGGGAGCTGCTGGAGCAGGGGGGTTGGAGGAGATGATCTCCAGAGGTTTCCTTCCAACCCCTCCCAATCTGGGATTCTGTGGGTCACCATCCTGGCTCTGAGCAAGCCCTGTGCTGCTGGTGACCAAGGTTTTTTACCTTCCCACCCTTGATTCCCAAGAGTGGTACGTTGGCAGTGACACTGAGGACTGGCTGATGTTGGGACCTCGTTCCAGGAAAGCCCAATCCATTTCTCAAAGTGCTGGAAGCTCCCAGTTCAAGGCAGGTGAAACACCAACACCAAACAAAGCAAATGACTCAGACTCCAAAGCAGCTTCATAAATAAAAGGCTAATTAAATAGAATAAATAAATACAGAGGCTTGTGCCAACCTTCCCTCTCCAGCAGCAGCTCTGGAGGGGGGCTGGTCCTTGACCTTCCCACTCCACTGGAAGCAACTCTTGGTCTCCACGTTGTGAAATCCCATCAGGGATGGGTGGAAATCTCCCAAAGTGAGATGAAATTGCTGCTGGTTGTTTTGAGAAACCCGTGCAGAGTCCCCATCCAGGTCTGAAGCCCAGCTCCATCCTCCCAAGCTGCCATCTTGAAGGCTGAAGGTCCAACAAGGACAAGAGATGGGCCAAGTGACAATTGAAGTGCTGCCTGGCTAAGAAACGAGCTGCTGAGTTATTGAAATGCTCTTCAAAATAATTGTGTTTGGAAGCCCTCAGCTGCTCTGGGTTTGTGCCTTCATGCAGGAGTGGGACTTAAAGAGATGGGCCATGGAGTGGAAAACCAAAGAGATCTTGGAAGCTGGGTCAAAAGAGGACACCATCCAATGGAGCAGAACTCCTGGGTGCCACCTCACCCACAGGAAGCCTGGTAGCTCCTGGGGAGAGGCAATTAAGAAGCCAATCAGCCCTCTTTGTTTTCAGGGAGCTGAGAAGACACCTCCAAAGCTGGCAGCAAGTCCTGTTCCTCACAGCAAGCAGCACGTGGGGATGGGATGCAAGGGGGGGAAGAGTGGCAGCTCTCTCCTCTTGGGACAGGAGGTGGATCCCACCCCACGGTGAGGTCCTGCCCCACACCTTGAACCACAAGGTTCAAGCTGAGCAGTTGTTCACCAAGACACTCCAAGGTGGGGTTCTGCTTCTCCTCCACCCAACACGGGAACAAGGGGGCTGGTTTGGGGAGTTTTGGGGAGGTGCTGAAGTCCCTAAACTGAGATCATGGTCTCTGAAGAGCTGTTTTGGCAAGAACTATGGAGGAACAGGTTGTTTTCAGCTTTCCTCCAGCTGAGCCAAGGAAGATGAGATTCCTCCTGTGAATACTAATGGAGCTGCAAGAGGAAAAAAAAGGGAAAAAAATCAAACAAACAAAACAAACCTCCAAAGATCAAACGGATGGAAGAGTTTTCCCTGGAGGCTTCCAAAGAAAAACACCCCCAAAAACCACCCCCAAAACCCCTGACGAGCAGGTGACCTCCTAAACACACCTCAACCTGCCAAAGGAAATGGGGGAGAAGAACCTGGACTAGGGAGGAGGAGAAGGCTGAGGAAGGAATGAGCCCAACACCAGCCCCATCACCTCCAGCCCCACCCTGCCACTGGTTCTGAGGGCCTTTGGGAGCACTCACAGGAGGGCAGAAGAAGGACGAGGTCACTGCTGCTCCAGCCCAGCAACACCAAGAGGGCTTCAGAGCTCTTCCTGCTCCAGCTGGTTGGGTTTCCTTCGTGTCTCCATCCTCCTCTTGGGCCATCTCCTGGAGGAAAGGGCTTTGCACAAAGCCAGGGTAATGGCCCTGCCTTGGAGGAGGTTCTTCTGAACATCAGCACGTGGAAGAAAATGGATCTTTGAGGTCTTCTGGTGCCCAGAGGTTGAGACCACCCCAGTCTGAGGGACAGAGGTGGCATTCAGGCTCTGCAAACAACGGGGCAATTCAGCACAAGGGAGGAGACAGTAAATTCAGCTGAAAGGAGGGGAAAACCAAACATCTTTTCACACAAGTCCCCTCAGGGAACTCCTGCTGAGGGCAAGGACTTGTGGGATCAAACCACTGCTGAGCCAACCCCGGGCACTGCCATTATTCACACCACAAAACTGATGCCACACGACTGGGGAAAGACCATGGAGTGAACCACAAGCAACCCCCCCAAAAATCACTTGGGTTGTTTTGCCCACGAAGCACCACGTTGGAGAAGACTTCTCAAGGAGAGATGAGCTTTTGGGATGAGGTTCTGGCCTGGATGGAGGCTGCAGGATTTCTTGGAGCTTTCCCTGAGGTTTTTGCTGCCAGCTGGTGCCACCTTGGCTGAGGCAGAAGAATCCTTTGCTAGGGATGGGTACCAAGACTTGCCCATTCCAGCCACTTCTGGAAGGTTTTCCTTCTACCCAACTTGACCAACTACCCCCCTAAGACCCTCCTACCACTGCTGGGAAGATCTTGGCTCCTCATCTCCCTGCCTGCCAAGCAGGGAACTGTGGTTCAATGCAGGTGTAAGGGCACCTGCAAGCTCCAGCCTCTCCAGATGGCACCACCAGAGGTGTCCTGAGGTCATGGGCTGGTTCAAAGTCCTTCCCTTTGCAGCAGTTGATGCAGCAAGTGGGTCTACAGCAGTAACGTGGTTGGTGATCACTGGAAGAGATGAGAAAACAAAGATGTGAGAAAACAGGTCAAGGTTTTGAGAAGACAAAAGCCATGGCTGCTTCCTCCAGGGAGCTATCAGGATGGTTTTATTTGGTCAGAGCATGGAGGAATTGTCCCCAAAGTAGAGGTTAGCTCTGCCTGGTAGGACCACAGAGGTGGTGGAGCCACAACAAGGGCTCAGGAAGCAACACAAAGCTGTTGGGTCTTCTTGGTGGCAGTCGAGGAGCGTTGGGGACAAAGGTATGTGTTCCAACACCTGCTGCCCTGCTTGCAATCCAAGGCTAAAGGTGTGGAACTAGTTAGTCTGAATAATCTTGACCAAAAAATGCGGAGAAGAGAGAGGAGAGAGAGGAGGAGGAGGAGGAGGAGGAGGAGGAAGAGGAGGAGGAGGAGGAGGGAGCTGAAGCTGCTGGTTCCACCTGTGGAGAGAGGGGGGGCCAG